>NC_069504.1:164620689-164833189 GCF_027579735.1 Bombina bombina | reverse complement strand
ATAAGCCTCCGGTGGGAGCAGTATGGGCCGCATAAGAGACTGCATTCGATCAAATCGCCACTGGGTGGCAGTCTCTAGCGGCCCATACAACAAAATGCATTCGAATTGTGCAATTGAAGGGTAGCTAGCTGGCCGCTTCTTGCGCAATATGAATGTAATGACTTATTACGGGTTTTTTTTAAATAAAAGTAAATACACTGACTACTGAATTTGGTGGAGGGGGTGGGGGGTAGGGGGTCACCTTTTTTATTAAAAAAATAAAAATAAAAATTGGAAAAACATTTTTTTTTATTTTTTTATTATTATTATTTAAAAGGCTGTAATACACCACTTGGCCAGGGGAGGCACTGCCTCACCTGCCTCCTATGAGTGCACGTCACTGACGTAGAAATCTTAGCACAAACTTACTTCACCACCTCCATAGGAGGCAAAGTTTGTAAAACTGAATTGTGGGTGTGGTGGGGGTGTATTTATAGGCATTTTGAGGTTTGGGAAACTTTGCCCCTCCTGGTAGGATTGTATATCCCATACGTCACTAGCTCATGGACTCTTGCCAATTACATGAAAGAAAGGTAAGTATTATAAAAAAACAAAAAATGCTTCAATGTAAATTTTAATGAAAGTGCCCCTGTTTTTAATAGTATTTTTAAAAACTGGACACTTAATCATTAAAATTTACATTCACAAATGAAAAAAAAAAATGAATATGAGCTGCTTTTTAACTTAATATTGGTTTAAACTAGCAGGGTGCTCTGTAAAATCAGCTGGGTGGTGTGCCCTGGGGAGAACACTATGTGTATATATATGTTTTTGTGGCTGGTGTTATTCAGGAGGTAGAGGGGGGCCTGTTGCTGTTTTGTGGGTTGGGCTGTGTTGAGAGGGGCAGGATTGCTGGTGGTTAGTGGATGATTCTGGGCATGTCTGGGTGGTTTATGTATGGGGCTGAGGGAAATTCTGTACATAGGGACATAAGGCTGCCTCAGAGGGACAGCTAGACAACAATCAAAAGTAGGTACTGTACCTTTAAAATAGGGACAGTTGGGATATATATATATATATATATATATATATATATATATATATATATATATATATATATATATATACACATACACAGAATAAATGTACATATTTCTTTTTAATTGGTCATGGCTACATGGAATTACACCAGTTCTGCGATTTACAGGTCAGAACTTAAATTGAATGTCAACTCAAAATGTTATATTTTTTTAAAAGATAGATAATCCCTTTATTACCCATTCCCCAATTTTGCCCAGATAACACGGTTTATATTAATACACTTTTTACCTCTGTGATTAAGCATCTTCTGACAGCCCCCAGATGATGACTTGAAGCTTGAGAGAGGAGGGAGACCTCAGAAATGCGTTGCTCATTTTCCATTAAGCTGAATAGCTTTTGACCCAGAGTAGTGCCTGTACGAGCAGGTGTAGGAAGGGGAACAATAAAGGCATGTGTGTTTGGTATAGGCTACACGCTATACATCCACAGCCGTTCAAAGGCATTATCCCATAAACTTCCAAGAACCACCTGAGCTCTGCACTAAGGATCTCTGAATGATATACGAATTTAAACAAGGTTTGGGGACATCTTATAACTACAGCAGTGCTAGCTGTGGATGCTTGGATCCCAAGTAAAGTTGCTTGTTGATGTTTGGATTTTCAACAAAGCAGAAGCACCAACACCCGGTGTAACTACTTGAATACACCATTCCTGTAACATCTTACCGCTTGTAATGGGACCCTTTGTCTCTAGACAAACCGCTTCTGGATTCACTGGGATTCTGATTACGTTTTCTCTAACTGCAAAAAAAGACGATTTTTGTCTAGCTGTACCAAGATTTTTTTGTGCAAACACATTATTATTACTGTCTGAATTAATTTTGTGCATATTATATTTGCTGAACTATGTTTGTATCTAATGTTTTTATTTCATTTAATTAATTCCGGATTTTTTTTATATATATTGTAACTTTATGTAATAAATTGCACATTTCAACACACATTTTTTTATTTTGTAGTATATGAATATATATTCAATTAATTTCTACCTAATAAGTGATACTACACTCAATAGCTTATAGGGAACACACTGTTTAGCAGGTTATTCAGAAATACAAGGTAAAGGAAAAATAAAACATTGCATACGTTACAGAAAGATGAATACAATTATAGTCGGGGACACGTAAAAACATAATTTATGTAAGAACTTACCTGATAAATTCATTTCTTTCATATTAGCAAGAGTCCATAAGCTAGTGACGTATGGGATATACATTCCTACCAGGAGGGGCAAAGTTTCCCAAACCTTAAAATGCCTATAAATACACCCCTCACCACACCCACAAATCAGTTTAACGAATAGCCAAGAAGTGGGGTGATAAGCATAAAAAATAAGGAATTGGAATAATTGTGCTTTATACAAAAAAATCATAACCACCACAAAAAAAGGGTGGGCCTCATGGACTCTTGCTAATATGAAAGAAATGAATTTATCAGGTAAGTTCTTACATAAATTATGTTTTCTTTCATGTAATTAGCAAGAGTCCATGAGCTAGTGACGTATGGGATAATGACTACCCAAGATGTGGATCTTTCCACGCAAGAGTCACTAGAGAGGGAGGGATAAAATAAAGACAGCCAATTCCTGCTGAAAATAATCCACACCCAAAATAAAGTTTAATGAAAACATAAGCAGAAGATTCAAACTGAAACCACTGCCTGAAGTACTTTTCTACCAAAAACTGCTTCAGAAGAAGAAAACACATCAAAATGGTAGAATTTAGTAAAAGTATGCAAAGAGGACCAAGTTGCTGCTTTGCAAATCTGATCAACCGAAGCTTCATTCCTAAACGCCCAGAAAGTAGAAACTGACCTAGTAGAATGAGCTGTAATCCTTCGAGGCGGAGTTTTACCCGACTCGACATAGGCATGATGAAATAAAGATTTCAACCAAGATGCCAAAGAAATGGCAGAAGCTTTCTGGCCTTTTCTAGAACCGGAAAAGATGACAAATAGACTTGAAGTCTTTCGGAAAGACTTAGTAGCTTCAACATAAAAATACAAAGCTCTAACAGCATCCAAAGAATGCAATGATTTCTCCTTAGAATTCATAGGATTAGGACATAATGAAGGAACCACAATTTCTCTACTAATGTTGTTAGAATTCACAACCTTAGGTAAAAAATTCAAAAGAAGTTTGCAGCACAAAAATCAGAAAAGGAGACTCACAAGAAAGAGCAGATAATTCAGAGACTCTTCTGGCAGAAGAGATGGCCAAAAGAAACAAAACTTTCCAAGAAAGTAATTTAATGACCAAAGAATACATGGGTTCAAAAGGAGGAGCTTGAAGAGCCCCCAGAACCAAATTCAAACTCCAAGGAGGAGAAATTGACTTAATGACAGGTTTTATACGAACCAAAGCTTGTACAAAACAATGAATATCAGGAAGATTAGCAATCTTTCTGTGAAAAAGAACAGAAAGAGCAGAGATTTGTCCTTTCAAGGAACTTGCGGACAAACCTTTATCTAAACCATCCTGAAGAAACTGTAAAATTCTCGGTATTCAAAAAAAAAAAAATGCCAAGAAAAATGATGAGAAAGACACTAAGAAATATAAGTCTTCCAGACTCTATAATATATCTCTCTAGATACAGATTTACGAGCCTGTCACATAGTATTAATCACAGAGTCAGAGAAACCTCTTTGACCAAGAATCAAGCGTTCAAACTCCATACCTTAAAATTTAAGGATTTGAGATCCTGATGGAAGAAAGGACCTTGCGACAGAAAGTCTGGTCTTAACGGAAGAGTCCACAGCTGGCAAGAGGCCATCCGGACAAGATCCGCATACCAAAACCTGTGAGGCCATGCTGGAGCTACCAGCAGGACAAACGAGCATTCCTTTAGAATCTTGGAGAATACTCTTGGAAGAAGAACTAGAGGCGGAAAGATATAGGCAGGATGATACTTCCAAGGAAGTGATAATGCATCCACTGCCTCCGCCTGAGGATCCCGGGATCTGGACAGATACCAGGGAAGTTTCTTGTTTAGATGAGAAGCCATCAGATCTATTTCTGGGAGTTCCCACATTTGAACAATCTGAAGAAATACCTCTGGGTGAAGAGACCATTCGCCCGGATGCAACGTTTGGCGACTGAGATAATCCGCTTCCCAATTGTCTATACCTGGGATATGAACCGCAGAGATTAGACAGGAGCTGGATTCCGCCCAAACCAAAATTCGAGATACTTCTTTCATAGCCAGAGGACTGTGAGTCCCTCCTTGATGATTGATGTATGCCACAGTTGTGACATTGTCTATCTGAAAACAAATGAACAACTCTCTCTTCAGAAGAGGCCAAGACTGAAGAGCTCTGAAAATTGCACGAGTTCCAAAATATTGATCGGTAATCTCACCTCCTGAGATTCCCAAACCCCTTGTGCCGTCAGAGACCCCCACACAGCTCCCCAACCTGTAAGACTTGCATCTGTTGAGATTATAGTCCAGGTCGGAAGAACAAAGAAGCCCCCTGAACTAAACGATGGTGATCTGTCCACCACGTCAGAGAGTGTCGTATAATCGGTTTAAAGATATTAATTGAGATATCTTTGTGTAATCCCTGCACCATTGGTTCATCATACAGAGCTGAAGAGGTCGCATGTGAAAACAAGCAAAGGAGATTGCATCCGATGCGGCAGTCATAAGACCTAAAATTTCCATGCATAAGGCTACCAAAGGGAACGATTGTGACTGAAGGTTTTGACAAGCTGATATCAATGTTAGACTTCTCTTGTCTGACAAAGACAGAGTCATAGACACTGAATCTATCTGGAAACCTAAAAAGGTTACCCTTGTCTGAGGAATCAATGAACTTTTTGGCACATTGATCCTCCAACCATGATCTTGAAGAAACAACACAAGTCGATTCGTATGAGATTCTGCGAAAATGTGAAGACTGAGCAAGTACCAAGATATCGTCCAAAATAAGGAAATACCAAAACCCTGTTCTCTGATTACAGACAGAAGGGCACCGAGAACCTTTGAAAAAATTCTTGGAGCTGATGCTAGGCCAAACGGTAGAGCCACAAAACTGGTAATGCTTGTCTAAAAAGAGAATCTCAGAAACTAAAAGTGATCTGGATGAATCGGAATATGCAGATATGCATCCTGTAAATCTATTGTAGACATATAATGCCCTTGCTAAACAAAAGGCAGGATAGTCCTACAGTTACCATCTTGAATGTTGGTATCCTTACATAACGATTCAATATTGATAGATCCGGAACTGGTCTGAAGGAATTGACCTTCTTTGGTACAATGAAGAGATAGAATAAAACCCCAGCCCCTGTTCCAGAACTGGAACTGGCATAATTACTCCAGCCAACTCTAGATCTGAAACACATTTCAGAAATGCTGAGCCTTTGCTGGGTTTACTGGGACACGGGAAAGAAAAAAATCTCTTTGCAGGAGGCCTTAACTTGAAGCCAATTCTGTACCTTTCTGAAACAATGTTCTGAAACCAGAGATTGTGAACGGAATTGATCCAAATTTCTTTGAAGAAAACGTAATCTGCCCCATACCAGCTGAGCTGGAATGAGGGCCGCACCTTCATGGGTACTTAGGAGCTGGCTTTGGGTTTCTATAAGGCTTGGATATATTCCAAACTGGAAATGGTTTCCAAACTGATACCGCTCCTAAGGATGAAGGATCAGGCTTTTGTTCCTTGTTGTGAGGAAAGGAACGAAAACGATTATTAGACCTAAATTTACCTTAGATTTTTTATCCTTTGGAAAAAAAGTTTCCTTCCCTCCAGTAACAGTTGAGATAATAGAATCCAACTGAGAACCGAATAATTTATTACCCTGGAAAGAAAGGGATAGCAAAGTAGACTTAGAAGACATATCAGCATTCCAAGTTTTAAGCCATAAAGCTCTTCTAGCTAAAATAGCTAGAGACATATACCTGACATCAACTCTAATGATATCAAAAGATGGTATCACAAATAAAATTATTAGCATGTTATAGAATAATAATAATGCTATAAAATTACGATCTGTTACTTGTTGCGCTAAAGCTTCTAACCAAAAAGTTGAAGCTGCAGCAACATCCGCTAAAAATATAGCAGGAGTAGAGACAGCCCCATTAACCTTAGGAATTTTGTCCCAAAAACTCTAATCTGTCAGATGGTACAGGATATAATTGCTTAAAACGTTTTAGAAGGAGTAAATGAATTACCCAAATTATTCCATTCCCTGGAAATTACTTCAGAAATAGCATCAGGGAGAGAAAACACTTCTGGAATAACTACAGGAGATTTAAAAACCTTATTTAAACGTTTAGATTTAGTATCAAGAGGACCGGAATCCTCTATTTCTAATGCAATTAATACTTCTTTAAGTAAAGAACGAATAAATTCCATCTTGAACAAATACGAAGATTTATCAGCATCAACCTCTGAGACAGAAACCTCTGAACCAGAAGAACCATTATCAGTATCAGAATGATGATGTTCATTTAAAAATTCATCTGAAAAAGAGAAGTTTTAAAAGACTTTTATGTATACTAGAAGGAGAAATAACAGACATAGCCTTCTTAATGGATTTAAAAAATAAAATCTCTTATGTTATCAGGAACACTCTGAAAATTAGATGTTGACGGAACAGCAACAGGTAATGTAACAGTACTAAAGGAAATTTTATCTGCATTAATAAGTTTGACATGACATGCAATACAAACAACAGCTGGAGAAACCAAAAGTTTATAGCAGATACACTTAGCTTGGTAGCTCCAGCACCGGGCAGCGATTTTCCTGAAGTATCTTCTGACTCAGTTGCAACGTGGAACATCTTGCAATATGTAATAGAAAAAACAACATATAAAGCAAAATTGATCAAATTCCTTAAATGACAGTTTCAGGAATGGGAAAAAAATGCCAGTGAACAAGCTTCTAGCAACCAGAAGCAATAAATAATGAGACTTAAATAATGTGGAGACAAAAATGACGCCCATATTTTTTAGCGCCAAATAAGACGCCCACATTATTTGGCGCCTAAATGCTTTTGGCGCCAAAAATGACGCCACATCCGGAACGCCAACACTTTTGACGCAAAAAAAACGTCAAAAAATGACGCAACTTCCGGCGACACGTATGACGCCGGAAACAGAAAAAAAATTTTGCGCCAAAAAAGTCCGCGCCAAGAATGACGCAATAAAATGAAGCATTTTCAGCCCCCGCGAGCCTAACAGCCCACAGGGAAAAAGTCAAATTCTTTAAGGTAAGAAAAAATGATTGATTCAAATGCATTATCCCAAATATGAAACTGACTGTCTGAAAATAAGGAATGTTGAACATCCTGAGTCAAGACAAATAAATGTTTGAATACATATATTTAGAACTTTATAAAAAAGTGCCTAACCATAGCTTAGAGTGTCACAGAAAATAAGCTTACTTACTTACCCCAGGACACTCATCTACATGTTGTAGAAAGCCAAACCAGTACTGAAACGAAAATCAGCAGAGGTAATGGTATATATATATAAGAGTATATCGTCGATCTGAAAAGGGAGGTAAGAGATGAATCTCTACGACCGATAACAGAGAACCTATGAAATAGACCCCGTAGAAGGAGATCATTGCATTCAAATAGGCAATAGTCTCCTCACATCCCTCTGACATTCACTGCACGCTGAGAGGAAAACCGGGCTCCAACCTGCTGCGGAGCGCATATCAACGTAGAATCTAGCACAAACTTACTTCACCACCTCCATAGGAGGCAAAGTTTGTAAAACTGATTTGTGGGTGTGGTGAGGGGTGTATTTATAGGCATTTTAAGGTTTGGGAAACTTTGCCCCTCCTGGTAGGAATGTATATCCCATACGTCACTAGCTCATGGACTCTTGCTAATTACATGCAAGAAAGATTGATTTGAAGCAATCTAAATAAAAATGTAAAACATTTTGTTTGTAACCTCAGGATTTATATATTCGGTGCACCTTCTGTTTGCAAAATGTTGGGTCACTCTTGCACCCCTGTATTTCTATGGCTAAAATTATTAGAAGGTTAGAAAGGGAACCTCTTTTGGGTCGTCGTACATTGCAGCATGAGAATGTATATAATCGAACTAAAAAAAGTATATATACAAATATTCAAATTAAGTAGCTATTGATTAACTGAGGGATCCACTATAGGCAGTAATATGCAGGTATTAGCACAAGAAGGTTATATAAAGAGGAGGATTATCCTACTGGGGTGTAGTACAATCTTCACAGAGAAATTCTAGGAGGCTGTCACATACTGGTGGTATGAGGCATGTCTAGTTTTTCATATGTACTTTCTCTAGTTACTAGGAGGGAAAGAATAAAGAATACTTATAGGATTGGATGCTGTTCAAGAGCCTTCTAACAATTATTTATTTATGTAAGATGGCCAAACCTCTATGGGACTCAATCGTATTTTGTGTACTATGTTTCAGAAAAGTCATGATCCTGAATACCCATTAGTCAGTGAGCTAAATTAGATAATGCTGAGAGGAAAGGGGGTCAGAATTCACAATTAAGGAGCAGTTTGGAGCGTACTGAAATCACCGGCGATAGGGTAGTTTATATTATCTAGTGTCCTGAACCACATATGCAGACCTATAAATTTAAAGCATTGTACCTTTACTCTTTATCGAGTTGTTTATAGTTAATATCCTAAAGATAGTATCCCCCACTGCTATGGCCGCTAGCAACAGAGCATTACCAAGGAGTCAGTCTCTCTCAGTCTCTCTCTGTCTCTCTGTCTCTCTCTCTCTCTCTCTATATATATATATATATATATATATATATGAGAAGAAGAAAAAATTAAGGATGTTACCATCTTACTTGAGATGTACAGTAGGTTGAAATGCAGGTCCAGGACAGATAACATAAGTTATGTAAGAACTTACCTGATAAATTCATTTCTTTCATATTGGCAAGAGTCCATGAGCTAGTGACTTATGGGATATACAATCCTACCAGGAGGGGCAAAGTTTCCCAAACCTCAAAATGCCTATAAATACACCCCTCGCCACACCCACAATTCAGTTTAACAAATAGCCAAGAAGTGAGGTGATAAAGAAAGGAGTAAAAAGCATCAACAAAGGAATTTGGAAATAATTGTGCTTTATACAAAAAAAAATCATAACCACCATAAAAACAGAATTTATGCTTACCTGATAAATTACTTTCTCTTGCGGTGTATCCAGTGCACGGATTCATCCTTTACTTGTGGGATATTCTCATTCCCTACAGGAAGTGGCAAAGAGAGCACACAGCAGAGCTGTCCATATAGCTCCCCCTCTAGCTCCACCCCCCAGTCATTCGACCAAAGGTTAGGAAGAAAAAGGAGAAACCATAGGGTGCAGTGGTGACTGTAGTTTAAACAAATTTTTTTTTACCTGACTTAAATGCCAGAAAGTAATTTATCAGGTAAGCATAAATTCTGTTTTCTCTTGCAAGGTGTATCCAGTCCACGGATTCATCCTTTACTTGTGGGATACCAATACCAAAGCTTTAGGACACGGATGAAGGGAGGGAACAAGACAGGTACCTTAAACGGAAGGCACCACTGCTTGCAAAACCTTTCTCCCAAAAATAGCCCGCGAAGAAGCAAAAGTATCGAATTTGAAAAATTTGGAAAAAGTATGCAGTGAAGACCAAGTCGCTGCCTTACAAATCTGTTCAACAGAAGCCTCATTTTTGAAAGCCCATGTGGAAGCCACTGCTCTAGTAGAATGAGCAGTAATTGTTTCAGGAGGCTGCTGGCCAGCAGTCTCATAGGCCAAATGGATGATGCTTTTCAGCCAAAAGGAAAGAGAGGTAGCAGTCGCTTTCTGACCTCTCCTCTTACCAGAATAGATAACAAACAAGGAGGATGTTTGTCTGAAATCCTTAGTTGCTTGTAAATAGAACTTTAAAGCACAAACTACATCAAGATTGTGTAACAGACATTCCTTCTTCGAAGAAGAATTAGGACACAGAGAAGGAACAACTATTTCCTGGTTAATATTCTTGTTAGAAACAACTTTAGGAAGAAAACCAGGCATGGTACGCAAAACTACCTTGTCTGGGTGGAACACCAGGTAAGGTGAATCACACTGTAAGGCAGATAATTCTGAAACTCTTCGAGCAGAAGAGATAGCTACCAAAAACAAAACTTTCCAAGATAACAACTTAATGTCTATGGAATGTAAAGGTTCAAACGGAACCCCTTGAAGAACTGAAAGAACTAGATTTAGACTCCATGGCGAAGCCACAGGTTTATAGACAGGCTTGATTCTGACTAAAGCCTGAGCAAACGCTTGAACGTCTGGTACCTCTGCCAGACGCTTGTGTAAAAGGATAGACAGAGCAGATATCTGTCCCATTAAGGAACTAGCTGACAATCCTTTCTCCAATCCTTCTTGGAGGAAAGACAATATCCTGGGAATCCTAATCTTACTCCATGAGTAACCCTTGGATTCGCACCAACCTACATATTTCCGCCATATCTTATGGTAGATTTTCCTGGTGACAGGCTTTCTAGCCTGAATCAGAGTATCTATAACTGACTCAGAGAAACCACGCTTTGATAGAATTAAGCGTTCAATCTCCAAGCAGTCAGACGTAGAGAAACTAGATTTGGATGCTTGAACGGATCCCTGTATTAGAAGATCCTGCCTCATTGGCAGTGTCCATGGTGGGACAGATGACATGTCCACTAGGTCTTCATACCAAGTCCTGCGTGGCCACGCAGGCGCTATCAGAATCACCAAAGCCTTTTCCTGCTTGATTCTGGCGACCAGACGAGGGAGAAGGGGAAACGGTGGAAAAACATAAGCCAGATTGAAGGACCAAGGCACTGCTAGAGCATCTATCAATACCGCCTTGGGGTCCCAGGACCTGGACCCGTAGAAAGGAAGTTTGGTGTTCTGACGGTACGCCATCAGATCCAACTCTGGAGTGCCCCATAGCTGAGTCAGCTGGGCAAACACCTCCGGGTGGAGTTCCCACTCCCCCGGGTGAAAAGTCTGACGACTTAGAAAATCCGCCTCCCAGTTGTCTACTCCTGGGATGTGAATTGCTGAGAGATGGCAGGAGTGATCCTCCGCCCACCTGATTATTTTGGTTACTTCCGTCATCGCTAGGGAACTCCTTGTTCCCCCCTGATGATTGACGTAAGCTACAGTCGTGATGTTGTCTGACTGAAATCTGATGAATCTGGCCGCAGCTAGTTGAGGCCATGCCTGAAGAGCGTTGAATATCGCCCTCAGTTCCAGAATGTTTATCGGGAGGAGCGTTTCTTCCCGAGACCATAAGCCCTGAGCTTTCAGGGAGTCCCAGACCGCACCCCAGCCTAACAAACTGGCGTCGGTCGTTACAATGACCCACTCTGGTCTGCGGAAACCTATTCCCTGAGACAGGTGGTCCTGAGACAACCACCAGAGAAGAGAATCTCTGGTCTCCTGGTCCAACTGAATTTGAGGAGAAAAATCTGCATAATCCCCATTCCACTGTTTGAGCATGCATAGTTGCAGTGGTCTGAGGTGTATCCGAGCAAAAGGGACTATGTCCATTGCCGCTACCATTAATCTGATTGCCTCCATGCACTGAGCTACAGATGGCCGAGGAATGGAATGAAGAACTCGGCAAGTAGTTAAAAGTTTCAACTTTCTGACCTCTGTCAGAAATATTTTCATTTCTACTGAATCTATTAGTGTTCCTAGGAAAGGAACCCTTGTGAGTGGGGACAGAGAACTCTTTTTGACGTTCACCTTCCACCCGTGAGACCTCAGAAAAGCCAATACAATCTCCGTGTGAGCCTTGGCTCTGTGAAAGGACGGCGCCTGAATTAAGATGTCGTCCAAATAAGGCGCCACTGCTATGCCCCGCGGTCTTAGAACCACCAGAAGGGACCCTAGCACCTTTGTGAAAATTCTGGGAGCAGTGGCTAAACCGAATGGAAAAGCCACGAACTGGTAATGCTTGTCTAGGAAAGCGAACCTGAGGAACTGATGATGATCTTTGTGGATAGGGATATGCAGGTACGCATCCTTTAGATCCACGGTAGTCATATATTGACCTTCCTGGATCATACGTAAGATTGTCCGAATGGTCTCCATCTTGAATGATGGGACTCTGAGGAATCTGTTTAGAATTTTTTTTTTTTTTTAACTTTTTTAATTGAATTTTTACAGGGGAACCTGGATAACGCCACACGGCATTATACAGTATCAAACATTACAAGGCAAGTTGTAGGCAGCAAAAATGCAGTCCCAGTAATACACTAGAGTCCACTTGGAGGCCAAAAAGTCTTGTCGTGTACCGTGTGGGGCAGCCAAGCCCTCTGCATTACTATAACATATAAACATAATAATAAATAAAACAAAACACAACACAACAAATTCAGAAACAAGAAATAACCACTGGCATTGATTGATTTGAATACCTGGCATTATTGAGTATAATTGAGCGCATTGGGGGAAGGAAAAAAGAGGGGGGAGACAATTCAGGAGGTACTGACTGCACAACAGTCACGTTATTTAGTAACACATATGCAAGATCCTTCCTATAGGCATGTAGGATTGTGCCTGTTCAGACCCTCCATATGGGATCCTAGTATTTGCGCTCTACAAACCAGTAAATAATTGGATGGCCTGCTTTCAGCCGTAAGGGTAATCAATGTTAATACCATGTGACATATATAAGTGGTCATGCATCGGCGGATGGTCTTGGTCACAAACCTTGGGTCTAGTCAGGTAAATTGTGATCCATTCTCTGCGTCTGTCGTGTGAAGCGATAACTAAACCTGTTAAATCGTGTCAACTTAAGGACCTGTCAGGCACCAGCGGCCATGAAGATTTTCATTAAGCATAAACAGTGTATGTTGGAAAGGACCTAGGAGTCTTTCCCGTATTCCTCTCGGTAAATACAGTATGTATGGTTCCCACTTGTTTAAAAATGTTTTAACTCTAACCTCACGGTCTCCTTGTACATCCACCTGTTCCGTCAGAAGCTGCTGATATAACACGTGAGTTAGTTTTTTAAAAGGAGGTTCTCTATTCTTGGCCCAATACTGTAACATTAATTTCCTGGCCATAAGTATGACCAGGTTGAAAAACGTTCTATGCCTAGAGGGTATGTCAATGTCTTGTAAGAATAGTATGGTTGCTGCGGTCAGTGATATAGTGGTTTTAAGCACTGTTGTTAACCAGAATTTGACTTTGCCCCAGAATCTCTGCATCTTAGGACAATCCCAGACTAGGTGTATCAGGTCAGGGGTGGGGGCCATGCATTTGGGACATATGTTTAACGCATCTGCAATCCATTTCGCTCTAAGTTTTGGCGTGATGTATGCCTGATGTAGAAATTTTACCTGTGTTTCCCGTAGGTTTGAGGACAGGGTAGCTGCTCTAACAGCTTGTATGCTGTGTGTGATGTGTTCTTGCGTGACTTCAGGGATTCTTTGTCCTTGCCATTTAGTCACTATGTCCTGCATTGTTTGTGTCTCATTGTGTGCTATAATTAGTTTATAAATAGGTGTGATGGAATGTATTCCTTGGGCGGCCAAGTTACAAGGTGTGATAATTTTAGTCTGAGTCTTGTCCAATGACGAAAGGCCCCCAGGCAGAAGGCTCTGGACATAGTGTCTACTTTGAAAATAAGCAAATCTATGCATGTTAGGGAGAGTGTACTGCGCTTGAAGGTCTGAAAAAGGGAGTATTTGGTGTGTATTAGGGTTAAGCAGCTGTGCCACCATCTTTAGCCCCTGACGTTCCCAAAGCCTAAAAACAGCTGTTGTGTATCCTGGCATGAAGTCAGGATTGCCCTGTAGCGGTAAGTATCTGCTGAATGTAAACTCCATTCCCCATGTTTTGCAAAGTTTAGTCCATGCCCTCAGCGGATCCCTAAATAATATGTTGTGTTTTACATGTTGGGGGAGGGATGAAAGTTGGGTGTGTGGCAGGAAAGCAGGATGTATTGGTGCTAAGAGTTCGTTTTCTATGGGGTGACTGAAATGGCCTGAGTGAGTCAGCCATCCCACTATAATCTTGGTCAGCGATGCCCAATTGTACCATCTCAGATTAGGGAGGCTAAGTCCACCCGAGCTGATTGGCATTGCCAGCTGTAGTCTACTTATTCTCGGTTTTCCTTTATTCCAGACAAACCTGCCAAATAGGGTGGTTAAATTATTGAGGTCTCGTTTTGTGAGGAGGAGAGGAAGCATCTGGAGGGGATAAAGCAGCTTAGGCAAGATGATCATTTTTAAAAGATGAATCCTACCTGTGAGGGAGAGGGGCAAGTTTCCCCACCCCTTTACTTGATTATTAATAAGGGTTATAGTGTTACCTATATTCAGGTGGTACAATTTATTAGTGTCAATATGCAAGTGTATTCCTAGATATGTGAAAGTTCCTGAGGTTATTTTTAAATCAGTGCCTTGTAGTGGTCTCTTTTGGGAGTTAAGCAGCCATGTCAGTTCGGATTTGTCCGTATTTACTTTGTAGCCTGTGAATTTGCCAAAGTCATTTAGTATGTGTAACAAGTTGGGTACATTGACATGTGGGTTGGGGACATACAACAGAAGGTCGTCAGCATAGAGGGACAAGTGCACGGTTTGCTTGTGAATTTTTAGTCCTTCGCAGCCCTGACGGATGTAGTATGCAAGTGGCTCTATTGCTAAGTTAAAAAGTAGTGGGGACAGAGGGCAACCCTGTCTGGTCCCTCTCTCCAAAAGGAAAGATGGGGATAACTGGCCATTAATGATTATAGAGGCTGATGGTGACGTGTACAGCTGTCGAATTACGTTAAGAAAGTGTCCAGAGATACCAAATTTTTCCAAAGAAGTGTACAAGTGATCCCACTCTATTCTATCAAACGCCTTCTCAGTGTCAATGGCGAGAAGGCAGGCATCAGTGTTTGGTCTCTGTGAGATTGGGTAGTGTTGATTGTTATAGTGGGATATGACGGCTAATGTCTTTCTGATGTTGATCACTGAAGTGCGATGCTTGATGAAACCAGTCTGGTCAGGATGTATGACTTCTGGTAACAAAGCTGCTAACCTATCTGCTAAGATTTTTGTGAATAATTTATAGTCGCTATTAAGCAACGATATCGGACGATATGAGGAGGGTTGTGTATGGTCTCTATTTGGTTTCGGGATTATGCAAATGTTAGCGTCTGTGAATCTCTTATCTGGAGTGGATTTCCCTAGTAGATAGTTAGAGTATGTGTTAGCTAAGGTTGGGGCAATGTCAGTGCTGAGGATCTTATAATATTCAATCGGGAGGGCGTCAGGGCCTGCTGCCTTTCTTATTTCTGGGTGGAACACCAGGTAAGGTGAATCACACTGTAAGGCAGATAATTCTGAAACTCTTCGAGCAGAAGAGATAGCTACCAAAAACAAAACTTTCCAAGATAACAACTTAATGTCTATGGAATGTAAAGGTTCAAACGGAACCCCTTGAAGAACTGAAAGAACTAGATTTAGACTCCATGGCGGAGCCACAGGTTTATAGACAGGCTTGATTCTGACTAAAGCCTGAGCAAACGCTTGAACGTCTGGTACCTCTGCCAGACGCTTGTGTAAAAGGATAGACAGAGCAGATATCTGTCCCATTAAGGAACTAGCTGACAATCCTTTCTCCAATCCTTCTTGGAGGAAAGACAATATCCTGGGAATCCTAATCTTACTCCATGAGTAACCCTTGGATTCGCACCAACCCAGATATTTCCGCCATATCTTATGGAAGATTTTCCTGGTGACAGGCTTTCTATCCTGAATCAGAGTATCTATAACTGACTCAGAGAAACCACGCTTTGATAGAATTAAGCGATCAATCTCCAAGCAGTCAGACGTAGAGAAACTAGATTTGGATGCTTGAACAGATCCCTGTATTAGAAGATCCTGCCTCATTGGCAGTGTCCATGGTGGGACAGATGACATGTCCACTAGGTCTTCATACCAAGTCCTGCGTGGCCACGCAGGCGCTATCAGAATCACCAAAGCCTTTTCCTGCTTGATTCTGGCGACCAGACAAGGGAGAAGGGGAAACGGTGGAAAAACATAAGCCAGATTGAAGGACCAAGGCGCTGCTAGAGCATCTATCAATACCGCCTTGGGGTCCCGGGACCTGGACCCGTAGAAAGGAAGTTTGGTGTTCTGACGGGACGCCATCAGATCCAACTCTGAAGTGCCCCATAGCTGAGTCAGCTGGGCAAACACCTCCGGGTGGAGTTCCCACTCCCCCGGGTGAAAAGTCTGACGACTTAGAAAATCCGCCTCCCAGTTGTCTACTCCTGGGATGTGAATTGCTGAGAGATGGCAGGAGTGATCCTCCGCCCACCTGATTATTTTGGTTACTTCCGTCATCGCTAGGGAACTCCTTGTTCCCCCCTGATGATTGACGTAAGCTACAGTCGTGATGTTGTCCGACTGAAATCTGATGAATTTGGCCGCAGCTAGTTGAGGCCATGCCTGAAGAGCGTTGAATATCGCCCTCAGTTCCAGAATGTTTATTGGGAGGAGCGTTTCTTCCCGAGACCATAAGCCCTGAGCTTTCAGGGAGTCCCAGACCGCACCCCAGCCTAACAGACTGGCGTCGGTCGTTACAATGCCCCACTCTGGCCTGCGGAAACCTATTCCCTGAGACAGGTGGTCCTGAGACAACCACCAGAGAAGAGAATCTCTGGTCTCCTGGTCCAACTGAATTTGAGGAGACAAATCTGCATAATCCCCATTCCACTGTTTGAACATGCATAGTTGCAGTGGTCTGAGGTGTATCCGAGCAAAAGGGACTATGTCCATTGCCGCTACCATTAATCCGATTGCCTCCATGCACTGAGCTACAGATGGCCGAGGAATGGAATGAAGAACTCGGCAAGTAGTTAAAAGTTTCAACTTTCTGACCTCTGTCAGAAATATTTTCATTTCTACTGAATCTATTAGTGTTCCTAGGAAAGGAACCCTTGTGAGTGGGGACAGAGATCTCTTTTTGACGTTCACCTTCCACCCGTGAGACCTCAGAAAGGCCAATACAATCTCCGTGTGAGCCTTGGCTCTGTGAAAGGACGGCGCCTGAATTAGGATGTCGTCCAAATAAGGCGCCACTGCTATGCCCCGCGGTCTTAGAACCGCCAGAAGGGACCCTAGCACCTTTGTGAAAATTCTGGGAGCAGTGGCTAAACCGAATGGAAAAGCCACGAACTGGTAATGCTTGTCTAGGAAAGCGAAACTGAGGAACTGATGATGATCTTTGTGGATAGGGATATGCAGGTACGCATCCTTTAGATCCATGGTAGTCATATATTGACCTTCCTGGATCATACGTAAGATTGTCCGAATGGTCTCCATCTTGAATGATGGGACTCTGAGGAATCTGTTTAGAATTTTTTTTTTTTTTTTAAACTTTTTTTATTGAATTTTTACAGGGGAACCTGGACAACGCCACACTGCATTATACAGTATCAAACATTACAAGGCAAGTTGTAGGCAGCAAAAATGTAGTCCCAGTAATACACTAGAGTCCACTTAAAGGCCAAAAAGTCTTGTCGTGTACCGTGTGGGGCGGCCAAGCCCTCTGCATTACTATAACATATAAACATAATAATAAATAAAACAAAACACAACACAACAAATTCAGAAACAAGAAATAACCACTGGCATTGATTGATTTGAAGACCTGGCATTATTGAGTATAATTGAGCGCATTGGGGGAAGGAAAAAAGAGGGGGGAGACAATTCAGGAGGTACTGACTGCACAACAGTCACGTTATTTAGTAACACATATGCAAGATCCTTCCTATAGGCATGTAGGATTGTGCCTGTTCAGACCCTCCATATGGGATCCTAGTATTTGCGCTCTACAAACCAGTAAATAATTGGATGGCCTGCTTTCAGCCGTAAGGGTAATCAATGTTAATACCATGTGACATATATAAGTGGTCATGCATCCGCGGATGGTCTTGGTCGCAAACCTTGGGTCTAGTCAGGTAAATTGTGATCCATTCTCTGCGTCTGTCGTGTGAAGCGATAACTAAACCTGTTAAATCGTGTCAACTTAAGGACCTGTCAGGCACCAGCGGCCATGAAGATTTTCATTAAGCATAAACAGTATATGTTGGAAAGGACCTAGGAGTCTTTCCCGTATTCCTCTCGGTAAATACAGTATGTATGGTTCCCACTTGTTTAAAAATGTTTTAACTCTAACCTCACGGTCTCCTTGTACATCCACCAGTTCCATCAGACGCTGCTGATATAACACGTGAGTTAGTTTTTTAAAAGGAGGTTCTCTATTCTTGGCCCAATACTGTAACATTAATTTCCTGGCCATAAGTATGACCAGGTTTAAAAACTTTCTATGCCTAGAGGGTATGTCAATGTCTTGTAAGAATAGTATGGTTGCTGCGGTCAGTGATATAGTGGTTTTAAGCACTGTTGTTAACCAGAATTTGACTTTGCCCCAGAATCCCTGCATCTTAGGACAATCCCAGACTAGGTGTATCAGGTCAGGGGTGGGGGCCATGCATTTGGGACATATGTTTAACGCATCTGCAATCCATTTCGCTCTAAGTTTTGGCGTGATGTATGCCTGATGTAGAAATTTTACCTGTGTTTCCCGTAGGTTTGAGGACAGGGTAGCTGCTCTAACAGCTTGTATGCTGTGTGTGACTTCAGGGATTCTTTGTCCTTGCCATTTAGTCACTATGTCCTGCATTGTTTGTGTCTCATTGTGTGCTACAATTAGTTTATAAATAGGTGTGATGGAATGTATTCCTTGGGCGGCCAAGTTACAAAGTGTGATAATTTTAGTCTGAGTCTTGTCCAATGACGAAAGGCCCCCAGGCAGAAGGCTCTGGACATAGTGTCTACTTTGAAAATAAGCAAATCTATGCATGTTAGGGAGAGTGTACTGCGCTTGAAGGTCTGAAAAAGGGAGTATTTGGTGTGTATTAGGGTTAAGCAGCTGTGCCACCATCTTTAGCCCCTGACGTTCCCAAAGCCTAAAAACAGCTGTTGTGTATCCTGGCATGAAGTCAGGATTGCCCTGTAGCGGTAAGTATCTGCTGAATGTAAACTCCATTCCCCATGTTTTGCAAAGTTTATTCCATGCCCTCAGCGGGTCCCTAAATAATATGTTGTGTTTTACATGTTGGGGGAGGGATGAAAGTTGGGTGTGTGGCAGGAAAGCAGGATGTATTGGTGCTAAGAGATTGTTTTCTATGGGGTGACTGAAATGGCCTGAGTGAGTCAGCCATCCCACTATAATCTTGGTCAGCGATGCCCAATTGTACCATCTCAGATTAGGGAGGCTAAGTCCACCCGAGCTGATTGGCATTGCCAGCTGTAGTCTACTTATTCTCGGTTTTCCTTTATTCCAGACAAACCTGCCAAATAGGGTGGTTAAATTATTGAGGTCTCGTTTTGTGAGGAGGAGAGGAAGCATCTGGAGGGGATAAAGCAGCTTAGGCAAGATGATCATTTTTAAAAGATGAATCCTACCTGTGAGGGAGAGGGGCAAGTTTCCCCACCCCTTTACTTGATTATTAATAAGGGTTATAGTGTTACCTATATTCAGGTGGTACAATTTATTAGTGTCAATATGCAAGTGTATTCCTAGATATGTGAAAGTTCCTGAGGTTATTTTTAAATCAGTGCCTTGTAGTGGTCTTTTTTGGGAGTTAAGCAGCCATGTCAGTTCGGATTTGTCCGTATTTACTTTGTAGCCTGTGAATTTGCCAAAGTCATTTAGTATGTGTAACAAGTTGGGTACATTGACATGTGGGTTGGGGACATACAACAGAAGGTCGTCAGCATAGAGGGACAAGTGCACGGTTTGCTTGTGAATTTTTAGTCCTTCGCAGCCCTGACGGATGTAGCATGCAAGTGGCTCTATTGCTAAGTTAAAAGTAGTGGGGACAGAGGGCAACCCTGTCTGGTCCCTCTCTCCAAAAGGAAAGATGGGGATAACTGGCCATTAATGATTATAGAGGCTGATGGTGACGTGTACAGCTGTCGAATTACGTTAAGAAAGTGTCCAGAGATACCAAATTTTTCCAAAGAAGTGTACAAGTGATCCCACTCTATTCTATCAAACGCCTTCTCAGCGTCAATGGCGAGAAGGCAGGCATCAGTGTTTGGTCTCTGTGAGATTGGGTAGTGTTGATTGTTATAGTGGGATATGACGGCTAATGTCTTTCTGATGTTGATCACTGAAGTGCGATGCTTGATGAAACCAGTCTGGTCAGGATGTATGACTTCTGGTAACAAAGCTGCTAACCTATCTGCTAAGATTTTTGTGAATAATTTATAGTCGCTGTTAAGCAACGATATCGGACGATATGAGGAGGGTTGTGTATGGTCTCTATTTGGTTTCGGGATTATGCAAATGTTAGCGTCTGTGAATCTCTTATCTGGAATGTCAGTGCTGAGGATCTTATAATATTTCTTTCTTATTTCTGGGTGGAACACCAGGTAAGGTGAATCACACTGTAAGGCAGATAATTCTGAAACTCTTTGAGCAGAAGAGATAGCTACCAAAAACAAAACTTTCCAAGATAACAACTTAATGTCTATGGAATGTAGAGGTTCAAACGGAACCCCTTGAAGAACTGAAAGAACTAGATTTAGACTCCATGGTGGAGCCACAGGTTTATAGACAGGCTTGATTCTGACTAAAGCCTGAGCAAACGCTTGAACGTCTGGTACCTCTGCCAGACGCTTGTGTAAAAGGATAGACAGAGCAGATATCTGTCCCATTAAGGAACTAGCTGACAATCCTTTCTCCAATCCTTCTTGGAGGAAAGACAATATCCTGGGAATCCTAATCTTACTCCATGAGTAACCCTTGGATTCGCAACAAACCCAGATATTTCCGCCATATCTTATGGTAGATTTTCCTGGTGACAGGCTTTATAGCCTGAATCAGAGTATCTATAACTTACTCAGAGAAACCACGCTTTGATAGAATTAAGCGTTCAATCTCCAAGCAGTCAGACGTAGAGAAACTAGATTTGGATGCTTGAACGATCCCTGTATTAGAAGATCCTGCCTCATTGGCAGTGTCCATGGTGGGACAGATGACATGTCCACTAGGTCTTCATACCAAGTCCTGCGTGGCCACGCAGGCGCTATCAGAATCACCAAAGCCTTTTCCTGCTTGATTCTGGCGACCAGACAAGGAAGAAGGGGAAACGGTGGAAAAACATAAGCCAGATTGAAGGACCAAGGCGCTGCTAGAGCATCTATCAATACCGCCTTGGGGTCCCGGGACCTGGACCCGTAGAAAGGAAGTTTGGTGTTCTGACGGGACGCCATCAGATCCAACTCTGGAGTGCCCCATAGCTGAGTCAGCTGGGCAAACACCTCCGGGTGGAGTTCCCACTCCCCCGGGTGAAAAGTCTGACGACTTAGAAAATCCGCCTCCCAGTTGTCTACTCCTGGGATGTGAATTGCTGAGAGATGGCAGGAGTGATCCTCCACCCACCTGATTATTTTGGTTACTTCCGTCATCGCTAGGGAACTCCTTGTTCCCCCCTGATGATTGACGTAAGCTACAGTCGTGATGTTGTCCAACTGAAATCTGATGAATTTGGCCGCAGCTAGTTGAGGCCATGCCTGAAGAGCGTTGAATATCGCCCTCAGTTCCAGAATGTTTATCGGGAGGAGCGTTTCTTCCAGAGACCATAAGCCCTGAGCTTTCAGGGAGTCCCAGACCACACCCCAGCCTAACAGACTGGCGTCGGTCGTTACAATGACCCACTCTGGCCTGCGGAAACCTATTCCCTGAGACAGGTGGTCCTGAGACAACCACCAGAGAAGAGAATCTCTGGTCTCCTGGTGAGTGGGGAAAGAGAACTCTTTTTGACGTTCACCTTCCACCCGTGAGACCTCAGAAAGGCCAATACAATCTCTGTGTGAGCCTTGGCTCTGTGAAAGGATGGCGCCTGAATTAAGATGTCGTCCAAATAAGGTGCCACTGCTATGCCCCGCGGTCTTAGAACCGCCAGAAGGGACCCTAGCACCTTTGTGAAAATTCTGGGAGCAGTGGCTAAACCGAATGGAAAAGCCACAAACTGGTAATGCTTGTCTAGGAAAGCGAACCTGAGGAACTGATGATGATCTTTGTGGATAGGGATATGCAGGTACGCATCCTTTAGATCCACGGTAGTCATATATTGACCTTCCTGGATCATAGGTAAGATTGTCCGAATGGTCTCCATCTTGAATGATGGGACTCTGAGGAATCTGTTTAGAATTGTTTATTTTTTTTAAACTTTTTTTATTGAATTTTTACAGGGGAACCTGGACAACGCCACACGGCAATATACAGTATCAAACATTACAAGGCAAGTTGTAGGCATCAAAAATGCAGTCCCAGTAATACACTAGAGTCCACTTAAAGGCCAAAAAGTCTTGTTGTGTACCGTGTGGGGCGGCCAAGCCCTCTGCATTACTATAACATATAAACATAATAATAAATAAAACAAAACACAACACAACATATTCAGAAACAAGAAATAACCACTGGCATTGATTGATTTGAAGACCTGGCATTATTGAGTATAATTGAGCGCATTGGGGGAAGGAAAAAAGAGGGGGGAGACAATTCAGGAGGTACTGACTGCACAACAGTTACGTTATTTAGTAACACATATGCAAGATCCTTCCTATAGGCATGTAGGATTGTGCCTGTTCAGACCCTCCATATGGGATCCTAGTATTTGCGCTCTACAAACCAGTAAATAATTGGATGGCCTGCTTTCAGCCGTAAGGGTAATCAATGTTAATACCATGTGACATATATAAGTGTTCATGCATCGGCGGATGGTCTTGGTCGCAAACCTTGGGTCTAGTCAGGTAAATTGTGATCCATTCTCTGCGTCTGTCGTGTGAAGCGATAACTAAACCTGTTAAATCGTGTCAACTTAAGGACCTGTCAGGCACCAGCGGCCATGAAGATTTTCATTAAGCATAAACAGTGTATGTTGGAAAGGACCTAGGAGTCTTTCCCGTATTCCTCTCTGTAAATACAGTATGTATGGTTCCCACTTGTTTAAAAATGTTTTAACTCTAACCTCACGGTCTCCTTGTACATCCACCTGTTCCGTCAGAAGCTGCTGATATAACACGTGAGTTAGTTTTTTAAAAGGAGGTTCTATATTCTTGGCCCAATACTGTAACATTCATTTCCTGGCCATAAGTATGACCAGGTTGAAAAACTTTCTATGCCTAGAGGGTATGTCAATGTCTTGTAAGAATAGTATGGTTGCTGCGGTCAGTGATATAGTGGTTTTAAGCACTGTTGTTAACCAGAATTTGACTTTGCCCCAGAATCTCTGCATCTTAGGACAATCCCAGACTAGGTGTATCAGGTCAGGGGTGGGGGCCATGCATTTGGGACATATGTTTAACGCATCTGCAATCCATTTCGCTCTAAGTTTTGGCGTGATGTATGCCTAATGTAGAAATTTTACCTGTGTTTCCCGTAGGTTTGAGGACAGGGTAGCTGCTCTAACAGCTTGTATGCTGTGTGTGATGTGTTCTTGCGTGACTTCAGGGATTCTTTGTCCTTGCCGTTTAGTCACTATGTCCTGCATTGTTTGTGTCTCATTGTGTGCTACAATTAGTTTATAAATAGGTGTGATGGAATGTATTCCTTGGGCGGCCAAGTTACAAAGTGTGATCATTTTAGTGTGAGTCTTGTCCAATGACATAAGGCCCCCAGGCAGAAGGCTCTGGACATAGTGTCTACTTTGAAAATAAGCGAATCTATGCATGTTAGGGAGAGTGTACTGCGCTTGAAGGTCTGAAAAAGGGAGTATTTGGTGTGTATTAGGGTTAAGCAGCTGTGCCACCATCTTTAGCCCCTGACGTTCCCAAAGCCTAAAAACAGCTGTTGTGTATCCTGGCATGAAGTCAGGATTGCCCTGTAGCGGTAAGTATCTGCTGAATGTAAACTCCATTCCCCATGTTTTGCAAAGTTTATTCCATGCCCTCAGCGGGTCCCTAAATAATATGTTGTGTTTTACATGTTGGGGGAGGGATGAAAGTTGGGTGTGTGGCAGGAAAGCAGGATGTATTGGTGCTAAGAGATTGTTTTCTATGGGGTGACTGAAATGGCCTGAGTGAGTCAGCCATTCCACTATAATCTTGGTCAGCGATGCCCAATTGTACCATCTCAGATTAGGGAGGCTAAGTCCACCCGAGCTGATTGGCATTGCCAGCTGTAGTCTACTTATTCTCGGTTTTCCTTTATTCCAGACAAACCTGCCAAATAGGGTGGTTAAATTATTGAGGTCTCGTTTTGTGAGGAGGAGAGGAAGCATCTGGAGGGGATAAAGCAGCTTAGGCAAGATGATCATTTTTAAAAGATGAATCCTACCTGTGAGGGAGAGGGGCAAGTTTCCCCACCCCTTTACTTGATTATTAATAAGGGTTATAGTGTTACCTATATTCAGGTGGTACAATTTATTAGTGTCAATATGCAAGTGTATTCCTAGATATGTGAAAGTTCCTGAGGTTATTTTTAAATCAGTGCCTTGTAGTGGTCTTTTTTGGGAGTTAAGCAGCCATGTCAGTTCGGATTTGTCCGTATTTACTTTGTAGCCTGTGAATTTGCCAAAGTCATTTAGTATGTGTAACAAGTTGGGTACATTGACATGTGGGTTGGGGACATACAACAGAAGGTCGTCAGCATAGAGGGACAAGTGCACGGTTTGCTTGTGAATTTTTAGTCCTTCGCAGCCCTGACGGATGTAGCATGCAAGTGGCTCTATTGCGAAGTTAAAAAGTAGTGGGGACAGAGGGCAACCCTGTCTGGTCCCTCTCTCCAAAAGGAAAGATGGGGATAACTGGCCATTAATGATTATAGAGGCTGATGGTGACGTGTACAGCTGTCGAATTACGTTAAGAAAGTGTCCAGAGATACCAAATTTTTCCAAAGAAGTGTACAAGTGATCCCACTCTATTCTATCAAACGCCTTCTCAGCGTCAATGGCGAGAAGGCAGGCATCAGTGTTTGGTCTCTGTGAGATTGGGTAGTGTTGATTGTTATAGTAGGATATGATGGCTAATGTCTTTCTGATGTTGATCACTGAAGTGCGATGCTTGATGAAACCAGTCTGGTCAGGATGTATGACTTCTGGTAACAAAGCTGCTAACCTATCTGCTAAGATTTTTGTGAATAATTTATAGCCGCTGTTAAGCAACGATATCGGACGATATGAGGAGGGTTGTATATGGTCTCTATTTGGTTTCGGGATTATGCAAATGTTAGCGTCTGTGAATCTCTTATCTGGAGTGGATTTCCCTAGTAGATAGTTAGAGTATGTGTTAGCTAAGGTTGGGGCAATGTCAGTGCTGAGGATCTTATAATATTCAATCGGGAGGGCGTCAGGGCCTGCTGCCTTTCCTATTTTTCGAGTTCCCAATAGCACGTAGTACCTCCTGTATGTGTATGGGGGAATTTAGGCTGTTTCTTTGAGTATCCGACAACCGGGGTACTGTAACCTTTTGCCAAAATGTGTTCTTATCTTCCCCACTTATAGTCTGTCTAGTATATAGGGATTTGTAATAGGCTGTGAACACCTGCATTATATCTTTAGTGTCTGTTTTGAGGTGATCCCTCAATTTAATTGCAGTAATAATGGATTTGGGCGTGTGGAGTCTCACCAAGTTTGCTTAGAGTTTACCAGCCTTGTTACCATGACGGTAAAACCTGCCTTGCCTATGTAGGTTAAATTTATTATCAAGAATCTGTAAGTGTGTATCTCTGTTCTTTTTAACAGTGTAGTATCTTTGGCGGTTTGACTCCATGGGGTGAGCTAGGTAGTCATTATAGGCAGTAGTTAAGTCTGATAAGAGCTGTGTGGTGATCTTCTTTTGAGATTGAAAATTATGGGCTGTGTATGCTGTGATTTTGCCCCTAATGACCGCCTTGGAGGCATGCCAAAACAAGTCCGGATTTGTGCTGTGTTGCTCATTGTCAAAAGTGTATTCTAACCAATATGCCTTCAGATGTTGTCTAAAGTCTGCATTGGTATATAGTTGGGAGGGAAACTTCCATGACTGCTTGCGGGACTCTGCTCTAAAAGGTTGAAGCGTTAATTTTATGGGGGCATGGTCTGAAATCGTAATTGGGAGGATAGATGTACTCAGTATGTTGGTAGTGATTTGGGGGGAAGTAAGAAAATAATCTATTCGGGAGAAGGTGTGGTGTGTCTTGGAGACACAGGTGTAATCCCGTTTATCTGGATGTTGAGATCTCCATAGGTCGTGTAGAATCAATCCATCTCTAAACATAGCTATAATTTGTGTTTCTTGTTTGTGTTTAAAGTGGGTATCTTTTTTGGTGCTAAGGTGGGATGGGTCGAAAAATCTATCCAGTGGATGGGCTTGCGCCATATTAAAGTCTCCCCCTACTATTACTGGCGAGTCAGAGTATTGGGCAAGAAGTGATTGTAGGGATGCCCAAAAGGGACGGTCAGAGTGATTTGGGCCGTACACATTGCACAGTTGGAAAGTGTGGGTTTGGACGTGTAATGAGGTGAAAATATAGCGTCCCTGTCTATCTATTTTTGTGTTGGAGAAGGTCACCGGCAGATTTTTCCGTATTAAGATTGCCACTCCACACCTCCTCCCCTCCGACGGTGATTATATATAATCTGACCCACCCATCTGATCTTTAATTTTTCATGCTCTTCTGCAGTGAGGTGTGTTTCCTGCAGAAACGCTATGTCTGCGTGTATAGAGTTAAGATATTGGAGTATTCTGCTCCTTTTGGCTGGAGATGTTATACCACCTACGTTCCAGGACACTACATTAATGTTTGTAGTCATGAGTGTAAATGGGGGGGAGGTAAAGTCAGCGAGGGTGTCTGGTGGTGGGAGGTCAGATCAAGGACCCCAACAAGAGTTCGGGGGTATTTAGGCCAAATAACTGGAAGATGGAAGTGGAGAGCTTCAGTGTTGCTGTTTGTGTGTCCCTTTGTGTGGTGCATAAATTAAAAAGACTCACAGACATCTTTAGTAAGCGGTCGTTGTGGTAAGGTATTGTCTTTACTGTCAGACCATCCGTCGTGCACAGCCCTACTGAATCCTGCTAAAAACAGAAGATGGTTAATGCCCGTACTAGCTTTAGAATGAGTAGGTAGGGAACATTTCTGTAACATTAAATTAGAAAGAAGAAAAAGGTTAATGTATATACTAGCTGCAAAACACATATTTAAGGGGCAGTTCTGCAACAACCAGTTACCGGGAATGCTTGTCCTCAGATACCAAAGATCAGAGGAGTGGATCCTGACATTAGTGAAGGCGAGCATATACCTTATAGAGAGAGTAATAACATAAACAACATAAACAACATAAATAAAAACAACAACAATAACAGTTTTAACTAGCCCTTTTCTCAATGGGGCAGGGGTAACTGCCCCAGGAGCAAGGTTATCTGCATGAATCCTACATCTAGGACCCTCTATGCAAAAAAGAGTCTTTCAAGTGATCCTATGTGTTACCAACTCATGATTCCACTTGGTGTTTCTCTGTGTCTAAGAAGGTCTTTAGTTCTTTGGGGGAGCGGAAAAACTTGGCACCTCTTGGAGTTTGTAGTTGAAGTTTTGAGCGGTATAGGAGTGCCACTTGTCTGCCTTCCTCATATAGTTGAGAGCAGTAAGGGGCAAATTCCTTACGCATCTTTGTTACCTCCGCAGAGAAGTCTTGAAATAAAAGGAGTTTTTTCCCCTCAAACAGGACGTCTGCATTTAGTGATCTGTAGGCCCTTAACAGCGTGAGCTTTTCTTGGTAATTTAAACATTTGAAGATGACCTGTCGGGCTTTGCTGAAGTGGTGGTGGCGAGCCCATTATCTGGACCAATGCGATGGGCTCTTTCCACATCCAGTGGGAGTCGGTCAGGGTCTATGCCCAATAGCCTGGGAAATGTCAATGCTGTGAATTCCAATAAGTCCTTGTTTTTTATATTTTCAGGGACACCAATTATGCGAAGATTGTTGCGTCTACTACGATTCTCAAGGTCTTCTACCTTGTCTTGCAGAGCTTGATTTTGGCGCAATAACTGCCTGATGGAGGTGGTAGTATTGTTTTGACGATCTTCCATGTCTGAAATTCTCTGCTCTGCTTGGTTCATCCTTGCAGAAAATTGTCGCATTTCGCTAGTCAAAGTATCCATACCGGCTTGTAGAGATTCTATCTTTGGTAGAAAGTAGGATTTCAGTTCTTGTAGTAGATTTGTTGAGTCTCCAGTAGTTAGGTGTGAGGTGTGAGGTGATGGCGGATTTTCTATATGTATCTCTGCAACATGACGTTGTTTCCTGTCTGATTGTTTGGACTTTGAAGACATTGTGCTCACCGATGAACTGGAGAGGGGTTTGAAGTATTTATCCACCTTCATATGAGCTCAATGAACAAGAAGAAAAAAGTAATTTTTGAGTTCAGGCAGGTGTATGGACCTAGAAGTTGATATCAGTAGGTGGCGCTGTTGCGTTAGGGTTTGGGGATGGTTTAAGAGAGCTATGAAATTTGCAGTGCCATGTGAGAGATTTAGCAATATGTGATATGGCTAAAAGTTGTCTGTCTCGTTCTCAACACCCCAATTTTAATATTTTCCCCTGCAGATCATCAGCTGGCGAATGCAGATTTAATTGTTCTATGCTTGGAGGAAGACAGTAGAGTATTCTGTGGCCGAGTTGTACCACTTTATGTCTCCTCTCAAATAAGGCAGGGTGGTGTGATTAAAGCTGCTGGTCTCAGTTTGCATAATCATAGGTACTCAATGTGCTTTTCAATTTCAGCCCCTATCTGCGAGCTGCTGCAGCTTTAAAGTGTAGGTCTCTGTAGCAGCTAATCACTCAGTCTTTCAACAAGTTTATGCTGCTCTGTGTCTCTTCTTAGAAAATGCAGGCTGGTGCAGTTAAAGTTACTTGTCACAGTTAGCATAACATTATTTGTGGAATCACAAGATGTCGGCCTGATTTCTGCCTCTATCTGTGAGCTAGTGAAGTGTTAAGGCATGAGTCTCAGCAGGAAAAGTTACATAAATTGCATAGATCCTCTGAATAGCAGAAACTATATCACTGTGTTGTGCTTTCGTTTCAGTGGAACAGATTGATGTAGTGGAAGCTATCTGTTACAGTCTACATCCCACATAGGATCATGCAGCATACTCAATAGGCGTCTTGTCTGTGTATCTGTTTTGTGGGCCTGTGTGATTCCCTTAATCAAAGGTACTCTGTAAGCCTAATTGGCGCTGTCGCTGTCTGGGCATTTATTACCAGTCGCGTGGTCTCCTGCTGGCTGCAGCGGTTACTCCAGCTTCCCTGCAGTGTCTCTCTGTGCCGGGTCAGTTCTGGTGCTTGTCCAAAGCCAAGGGCGCTTACGGGGTAGGGAGGGCTCCTCCAAGATGGCGCCTGCGAGTTTGTTATTTGCGCAGCGTGGCGCAGTATCAGATGCTTCCCGGGGCTAGGGCGATGTGTCGGCCCTTCACGATCCTCTCTTGGCCGGTTGGGGGTATCTGGGTAGTCTCCCAACAAGGCAGTGTAGTGGGAAAAGGCAGCTGGCAGCAAAAAAATAGCGTGTATACAGAGCTGGTTTGCGGAGCTCTTTCTCTCTGCTGCCAGCCGCTAGCTCCGCCCACCGGAAGTCCAGGCACTCGTTTAGAATTTTTAGATCCAGGATTGGTCTGAAAGTTCCTTCTTTTTTGGGAACCACAAACAGGTTTGAGTAAAAACCCAGACCTTGTTCTGCAATTGGAACTGGATATATCACTCCCATCGTATGTAGATCTTCTACACAGCATAAGAACACCTCTTTCTTTGTCTGGTCTGTAGACAGACGAGAAATGTGGAACCTTCCCCTTGGAGGGGAGTCCTTGAATTCTAGAAGATATCCCTGGGAAACAATCTCTAATGCCCAGGGATCGTGAACATCTCTTGCCCAGGCCTGTGCGAAGAGAGAGAGTCTGCCCCCTACTAGATCCGGTCCCGGATCGGGGGCTACCCCTTCATGCTGTCTTGGTAGCAGCTGCAGCCTTTTTGGCCTGTTTACCCTTGTTCCAGCCCTGGTAAGGCTTCCAGGTTGCCTTGGGCTGTGATGCGTTACCCTCTTGCTTTGCAGCTGTAGAGGCTGAAGCCGGACCGCTCCTGAAGTTACGAAAGGAACGAAAATTAGCTTTGTTTCTAGCCTTAAAGGGCTTGTCCTGAGGGAGAGCATGGCCCTTTCCCCCGGTGATTTCTGAAATAATCTCTTTCAATTCTGGCCCGAATAATGGCGAAACCTGAATTTGTTGCCGCCAACTTAGCTAATTGCAAGGCAGCGTCTGTGATAAAAGAATTAGCCAGCTTTAGAGCCTTAATTCTATCCATAATTTCGTCATATGAGGTCTCCGTCTGGAGCGACTCCTCCAGCGCCTCAAACCAGAAAGACGCTGCAGTAGTTACAGGAATAATGCAGGCAATAGGTTGGAGAAGGAAACCTTGTTCAAACAAAAATTTTCTTAAGTAAACCTTCTAATTTTTTATCCATAGGATCTTTAAAAGCACATCTGTCTTCAATTGGTATGGTTGTGCGCTTAGCAAGTGAAGAAACAGCCCCCTCTACCTTAGGGACCGTCTGCCATGAGTCCCGCCTGGTATCAGTTATGGGGAACATTTTCTTAAAAATAGGGGGCGGAACAAAAGGGACACCTGGTCTATCCCACTCCCTAGTAACAATATCCGCAACCTTTTTAGGAATCGGAAACGCATCAGTGTATACAGGGACCTCTAGGTACTTGTCCATTTTACACAATTTCTCTGGGACCACCATAGGGTCACAATCATCCAGAGTGGCTAATACCTCCCTGAGCAATACGCGGAGGTGTTCCAGTTTAAATTTAAATGCTAATGAATCTGACTCTGCCTGATGAGAAACCTTTCCTGAGTCGGAAATTTCTCCCTCAGACATCAAATCCCTCACCCCCACTTCGGAGTGTTGTGAGGGTACATCAGATAAGGCTACCAAAGCTTCGGACTGCTCATAATCTGTTCTTAAAACAGAGATATCACGCTTTGCAGGAAAAACTGACAGTTTGGATAGAAAGGCCGCAAGGGAATTATCCATGACTGTTGCTAGTTGTTACAATGTAATAGGGGCAGACGCACTAGAGGTACTAGGCATCGCTTGAGCGGGCGTAACTGGTTGTGACACATGGGGAGAGGTAGGCGGACTATCCTCATTACCTTCAGTCTGAGAATCATCTAGGGCCACACTTTTAAGTGCAACAATATGATCTTTAAAGTTTATAGACATATTAGTGCAATTGGGACACATTCTGAGAGGGGGTTCCAACATGGCTTCTAAACACATTGAACAAGGATTTTCCTTAGTGTCAGACATCTTTAACAGACTAGTAGCATACACAAGCAGGCTTGGAAAACACTTTAATCAAATAAAAAACACTATTTGAAAAAACGTTACTGTGCCTTTAAGAAATAAAAAGAGCACACAATTTTACAAAACAGTGAAAAATGCACCAAACCTTTTGAAATGTTCACAGTATGTACCTAAGGCTTTAATATTATTGCACAGCAAGTTTCAGAACGATTATCCCCTTAATGCCCAAACTGGAGCAGCCTAAAGCCAACAACCGGTTAATTAACTACAGCACCTTGCCACAGCTTACTGCTGTGGCCCTACCTGCCCTTAGGGATCAGTTTTGGGGAATAAAGCTTCTTCTAGGCCCTCAATCAGCAGCTGGACTCTCCATGTGAAGCAGCATAAAACAGCCTTTCATTTCTAACTGCGCATCTGAGGCGCAAAATTAGGCCCCTCCCACTCCACTCCGGAGTTGTGAGGCCTACAAAAATCACTTCTAAGTGACTAAATTTATGCCATGTGGATAATAACCCCAGTAAAACACTCCAAAGTGCTTAAAAAGGTGTCTCCAACGAGTATTTAAATAAATAATCGATTGCCCTGCTTTAGTGTCAACCAGCCTAATTAGCCCTGTTATGTAAGCATTCAATTCTATACTAAGTCTCAGAACATAGCTTACCCTCCCCACATGGGGATCTTGTCAGTCTTCTAGCATTATCTCAGTCTTGTCTAGAAATAAATGACTGAACATACCTCATTGCAGTCAAGCCTGCAAACTGTTCCCCCCAACTGAAGTTTTCTGGTACTCCTCAGTCCTGTGTGGGAACAGCAGTGGATTTTAGTTACAACATGCTAAAATCATTTTCCTCTCAACAGAATTCTTCATCACTTTTCTGCTAGAGAGTAAATAGTACAAACCGGTACCATTTAAAAATAACAACCTTTTGATTGAAGATATAAAACTACAAATCTAACACCACATTCACTTTACCCTCCTGTAGAGAGACCCTAGTGCTTAGAGCCGGCAAAGAGAATGACTGGGGGGTGGAGCTAGAGGGGGAGCTATATGGACAGCTCTGCTGTGTGCTCTCTTTGCCACTTCCTGTAGGGAATGAGAATATCCCACAAGGATGAATCCGTGGACTGGATACACCTTGCAAGTAAAAAGGGTGGGCCTCATGGACTCTTGCCAATATGAAACAAATGAATTTATCAGGTAAGTTCTTACATAAATTATGTTTTCTTTCATGTAATTGGCAAGAGTCCATGAGCTAGTGACGTATGGGATAGCAATACCCAAGATGTGGAACTCCACGCAAGAGTCACTAGAGAGGGAGGGACAAAATAAAAACAGCCATTTCGCTGAAAAAAATAAACCCACAACCCAAATATAAGTTTATTCTCAAAAAATAAAAATAAAAACTTAAATCATAAGCAGAAGAATCAAACTGAAACAGCTGCCTGAAGAACTTTCCTACCAAAAACTGCTTCCGAAGAAGCAAACACATCAAAATGGTAGAATTTAGTAAATGTATGCAAAGAAGACCAAGTTGCTGCTTTGCAAATCTGATCAACTGAAGCTTCATTCTTAAAAGCCCAAGAAGTGGAAACTGATCTAGTAGAATGAGCTGTAATTCTCTGAGGCAAGGCTTTACCCGACTCCAAATAAGCTTGATGAATCAAAAGCTTTAACCACGATACCAAAGAAACGGCAGAAGCCTTCTAAACTTTCCTGGAACCAGAAAAGATAACAAATAGTCTAGAAGTCTTCTTGAAATCTTTAGTGGCTTCAACATAATATTTCAGAGCTCTCACCACATCCAAAGAATGTAAAGATCTCTCCAAAGAATTCTTAGGATTAGGACACAAAGAAGGGACAACAATTTCTCTATTAATGTTGTTAGAATTCACAACCTTAGGTAAGAATTTAAATGAAGTTCGCAAAACTGCCTTATCCTGATGAAAAATCAGAAAAGGAGATTTACAAGAGAGAGCGGATAATTTAGAAACTCTTCTAGCAGAAGAGATGGCCAAAAGGAACAACACTTTCCAGGAAAGTAGTTTAATGTCCAAAGAATGCATAGGCTCAAACAGAGGAGCCTGTAAAGCCTTCAAAACCAAATTTAGACTCCAAGGAGGAGAGATTGATTTAATAACAGGCTTGATACGAACCAAAGCCTGTACAAAACAATGAATATCAGGAAGTTTAGCAATTTTACTGTGGAATAAAACAGAAAGAGCAGAGATTTGTCCTTTCAAGGAACTTGCAGACAAAGCTTTATCCAAACCATCCTGAAGAAACTGTAAAATTCTAGTAATTCTAAAAGAATGCCAAGAGAATGCATGAGAAGAACACCATGAAATGTAAGTCTTCCAAACTCGATAATAAATCTTTCTAGAAACAGATTTACGAGCCTGCAACATAGTTTTAATCACTGAGTCAGAGAAACCTCTATGACTAAGCACTAAACGTTCAATTTCCATACTTGCAAATTTAATGATTTGAGATCCTGAGGGAAAAACGGACCTTGAGATAGAAGGTCTGGCCTTAATGGAAGTGGCCAAGATTGGCAACTGGACATCCGAACAAGATCCGCATACCAAAACCTGTGAGGTCATGCGGGAAAATATAAGCCGGTTGATAACACCAAGGAAGTGTCAACTCATCCACTGCTTCCGCCTGAGGATCCCCAACATCTGAACAATTTGAGAAAACACATATGGGTGGAGAGACCATTCTCCTGGATGTAAAGTCTGACGACTGAGATAATCCGCCTCCCAATTGTCTATACCTGGGATATGAACTGCAGAAATTAGACAGGAGCTAGATTCTGCCCAAACAAGTATCCGAGATACTTCTTTCATAGCTTGAGGACTGTGAGTCCCACCCTGATGATTGACATATGCAACAGTTGTGATATTGTCTGTCTGAAAACAAATGAATGGTTCTCTCTTCAACAGAGGCCAAAACTTAAGAGCCCTGAGAATTGCACGGAGTTTCAAAATATTGATTGTTAATCTCGCCTCTTGAGATTTCCAAACCCCTTGTGGTGTCAGAGATCCCCAAACAGCTCCCCAACCTGAAAGACTCACATCTGTTGTGATCACAGTCCAGGTTGGACGAACGAAAGAGGATTTGTCAGTGTCAATATCTGAGGCAGGATCTTCTGAATCAGATAGATCCTCATCAGAGAAGGATAAATCAGTATGTTGCCGGTCATTTGAAATTTCATCAATAAGAAGTTTTAAAAGACCTCTTACGTTTATTAGAAGGCGGAATGACAGACAAAGCCTTATGAATAGAATCAGAAATAAATTATTTTAAATTTACAGGTATATCTTGTGCATTAGATGTTGAGGGAACAGCAACAGGTAATGAACTACTACTGATGGATACATTTTCTGCATGTAAAAGTTTATCATGACAACTATTACAAACCACAGCTGGAGGTATAATCTCCACAAGTTTACAACAAATGCACTTAGCTTTGGTAGAACTGTTATCAGGCAGCTGGGATACAAAAGTGAATTCTGTGACAGGATCAGATTGAGACATCTTGCAAATGTAAGAGAAAAAAACCTTTCAGGAATGGGAAAAATGCAAACAGCATAGCCCTCTGACATAGAAAAAGGCAAGAGGCAAAAAGGAATGGGGTCTTAAATAATGAAAATATTTAGTGCCAAGTATGACACACAACAAATAGAAAAATATTTTTTGGCGCCAAAAACGTCCAAAAACGACACACTCGCGTCATAGATGATGCAAACTTGTGAAGGACTCGGCGTCAACTAAGATGCCGGAAATGACGAATTTGCGTCAACGAACGTAACTTTGCGCCAAAAAATCTTGCGGCAAGAATGACGGAATAAACTTTGGCATTTTGCGCCCTCGCGAGCCTAATTCTGCCCGCGAATTTAAAAGACAGTCAATTTGAAAAAGAGACTATACCCCAGGTAAGAAATACATTTTCATAAAAAAGCATTTCCCAGATATGAAACTGACAGTCTGCAAAAAGGAAATATACTGAAAAAATGATTCATGGCAAATATAAGTACAATACATATATTTAGAACTTTATATAAATACATAAAGTGCCAAACCATAGCTGAGAGTGTCTTAAGTAATGAAAACATACTTACCAAAAGACACCCATCCACATATAGCAGATAGCCAAACCAGTACTGAAACGGTTATCAGTAGAGGTAATGGAATATGAGAGTATACCGTCAATCTGAAAAGGGAGGTAGGAGATGAATCTCTACGACCGATAACAGAGAACCTATGAAATAGATCCCCATGAGGAAAACCATTGTATTCAATAGGTGATACTCCTTTCACATCCCTCTGACATTCACTGTACTCTGAGAGGAATCGGGCTTCAAAAATGCTGAGAATCGCATATCAACATAGAAATCTTAGCACAAACTTACTTCACCACCTCCATAGGAGGCAATGTTTGTAAAACTGAATTGTGGGTGTGGTGAGGGGTGTATTTATAGGCATTTTGAGGTTTGGGAAACTTTGCCCCTCCTGGTAGGATTGCATATCCCATATGTCACTAGCTCATGGACTCTTGCCAATTACATGAAAGAAAACTAGCTAGCTGCAGACAAACTACCATGCTCATTAATGGACAGTACCCCCTAGTATATCTAGTAGTTATTACCCCTGCGTTATAAGGGAATACAAGCAGTACATAAGATAATCAATTTCTGCAAGGGAGGTGCTTTTGACTTGGATAGGTAATATAGCAAACAGTGCAAGGTAAAGATGTCCAGCATCTTTCTCTTCTTCTATTCCTTTTTAGAGAAACCTTACATGAAAACCATAAACTAATAAAATATTAACTTAAATGTAGAACTAACTGTTTAAAGTACTCAGTTAACAGTGGCTGCTTACCAATATGTAACAGCAGTAAGCTATAGCTAACTTGCAAAGGATAACATATAGTTTGTTAAAATGCTTTAAGGGTATCAAACTTACTACTCCCAGCGCATCATTAGGGAGATAGGGAACCCTCAGTTCTCAGCCAATTCCAGCTTTTGTATAGCATAAAGAGATTCAGTTCTGTCTCACTTGATCAAATAAAACTTTCAGGTTAAAAATTGTGAGTGGAGCACCACTACCATCACATATCCCCCTTCTGCCCGTACATATAGATGCAAAGATGTTACCAGAGGTCTGCACACTCGCGGAGTGATCAAAGGATTCTCTTGATATGCACTGGCATATTTAGGTTGCCCACTGGGGTTCTCCGCTATCTTCCGCAGGTCGGTTTTGGGTTCTCCCAGGCAAATATTTAGCTGAGCAGTTGGCGAATCTATGTTGGGAGGTTGGTGTATTGCTCTCGTTTCTGCTTGGTCTGATATGAACTTGGTGGTTTTAGATGGCGGTCCGATTCTTGCAGGCTCTGTAGGCGGGAACATCCTCTGGCTTTTCACCTGGCATGTTAAAGCGTTGGATGTCTCCTGATCTTCAGCCAGCTACGTGAGAGGATATCTTTCGGTTACTAGCAGAAAGGTGAGGTCGCAATCTTTGGCAGCTCCACTGACTGCCGCTTGTGCAGTAGATGCATTTTTGGTCTTCTCATAGCTGGGGGTTAAGATTAACTGGTGCCTCCCGTAGTGAGCAGTAAAGCCATATGCCTCTGTAGTTTCAACATTTTGAGAGTGAGAATCTATATTTTTAAACCTCTCTAGGTAGATAGATAGGAGATCCTTTAATGTTTGTATAATGAATTTACCGGAAAGCCTCCATGTCTTCATAGGCATTAGTGGCTTGAATATCAGTTATACTTTCATAATAGGGATAATAGTACTCAGGAAAGAGAGTTCTGCAATGACGATGTAGGCAGTGACTTGGGAAAATACACTGCTATTAACAACAGAGGCCTGAAGGTGCTCTGCCGGTGGGGGTCGATGGGAGGCCAGAACCTCTAGAGTTTTCCGGAAGGCTGATTATAATTCTGATTTTGAAAAGAAAATCTTACTTCTAGAGAGTATTCTCCAGTGTGGAACATATGATGCAAATCTGCAGTGGATGGGCTGCAAAAGTTAGGATTTTTGTGCAGATTGAGTCTAGGGTCTGGCGCAGCAAGCAGTCTTGTGACCTATCATGGCCGCCACCCGCAAGTTCCCCATTAAGAGTCATTTCTGTTATCTTTGTAAATTATAATCCCCAGGTACTCTGTGTCTCAAATAGGTATAAGCTCCCAATTTGTAATCCATAAGCAGATGGAAACACCTCTGTTCACAACCAACTCCTATGAGGTCAAGAGCATAACTAAGAGAGAGGTGGGAGGGATTTTAAGCTTAGATATGAGTTCTTGACCTCCTCTTAGTGGTGGTAAATATGTCCAAAATGTTACGGAGTACTGTGGACCATCATTTTACGAAAGAACGGGCCACTAACCATTCCCCACATACATCCCTCTGACAAACAATGTACTCTGAGGGGAAACCGGCCCTCAACATAGACTGAAAACCCCTCTCTCAAATGCAAATGGAATCAAAACCCAAGCAGTGGAGTCCAACACATGATGCTCATGGACTCTCACTATCTGATGAAATGAAGACAAAATGTATGCTTACATGATAAATTAATTTCTTTCATGATGGTGAGAGTACATGAGTCATCATATGTATTTCCCTCCTGAAAACTAGGATGACGCAAAAGACACCCCAACACATCAGATATTTAAATTCTACTTGCTTCTCATGATCCTCAGTCATACATATAGCCAAGTAGATGGGGAAAAAAAGAAAAAAAAAAGATAAAGCGGGGCAAAAACAAGAACTGTCGCCGCCTGAACAAAAATAAATAGCAGGCTTCATGAACTCTCAATTACACAGCAAAAAACACAGCGGTGCTTACCAGCCTCCGTGTACATCGACCAGGAATGAGCGTTTCTTCAGCATGTGCACCTTGTCACACCCCCTACTCTTGACGTATCGATAGTATCCACGGCGTTCGCCAGGAGCCAAAGAAAATGTGTCTCTGCTAAGACACATAGACGGCAACTAGCCGTATTTCCAAAGTGCAACAGTGTATCCGGCTACACTGGGTAGGAAGAAGGAAATCCTCAGCCGGTCTTGTATAAAACTTTATATTTATTGAAACTGAGTATAAAACCATCAAACACACCAAGAGGGCGAACAGTAAACTGATCACTTAAGGCATCAGAGTGACCAGAAAAGACAGCAATACAAGCATACACACACTTGATCACTGCTAAGCAGCTAATACTGTCCACAGCCCATTTAAAGGAGAAAAGGGTAATAACCCTCATTAACAACATATGTGAGTAATTTAACCTAATAATGGGCTGGTACAAAATGTCGAAACACACTTGAATACAACAAAGAAATATGAAATGATTACTTGGTTAGTATAATATGAAAAGATACATTCTGCATAAATTATATATATCTGGCAACACAGTGAACCATAATTCATTATACTGAAAGAATATATCTGCAATAAAATGAGAATTATGTTAAAACACTATCAAGAATAAGATCTACCAAATTCATTAGATTAAATTGCAATATTAACACAGGAAAACGCAAATTCAGATAAACAGATTGACATCAGCTTCTAAGTTTAAGCCCATTGGTGACCTTGAATTGAGATAGATCAATTTAACTTCTTTTTTACTCAAAATATAATCCCTATCCCCTCCTTTTTTAGAGAAGGGTACATGATCAATAGCCTGTATAGAGAATAATGACGAGTCCCCCCTATGTTCATTTTTAAAATGTGTGGCCACAGAAGTAAAAACTTCTGGATCCTCAATATCCCTAATGTGCTCTAATGCTCTTTCTTTCAATGGCCTTTTAGTTTTTCCTGTGTATTGGATGTGGCACCCCCTACAGGTCAACAAATAAACAGTGTGAGTGGACTTGCATTTGAGACTATATCTTATTTTATATTCCCTATTGGTCATGAGACTTAAAGGGACAGTCAAGTCAAAAAAACTTTCATGTTTCAAATAGGGCATGCAATTTTAAACAACTTTCCAATTTACTTTTATCATCAATTTTGCTTTGTTCTCTTGGTATTCTTAGTTGAAAGTTAAACCTAGGAGGTTCATATGCTAATTTCTTAGACCTTGAAGGCCACCTCTAATCTAAATGCATTTTGATAGTTTTTCACCACTAGAGGGCATTAGCTCACGTTTTTCATATAGATAACATTGAGCTCATGCGAGTGAATTTACCATGGAGACAGCTCTGATTGGCTAAAATGCAAGTCTGTCAAAAGAACTGAAATAAGGGGGCAGTCTGCTGAGGCTTAGATACAAGGTAATTACAGAGGTAAAACGTGTATAATTATAACTATGTTGGTTATGCAAAACTGGGGAATTGGTAATTAAGGAATTATCTATCTTTTAAAACAACAAAAATTCTGGTGTTTACTGTCCCTTTGAATGTATCCCCTTCTGCAACATAGTTACAGGTCTTACAAATTGTATTCTTGCATTTAAAAAAAACTAGATGTTTTTTAAGCCAAGTATTAAATTTCTATTCAGGAAGAAATGAGGGAGCCACGGAATTGCCTATTGTTTTGGCTTTCTTAGAAACACAATGGATACCTGTAGACACTACTTGTGACAGAATAGGATCTACCTTTAGAATTGGTAAAAAATTATATATCTTGAAAAAAATTCTAAATCTTGCTTGCCAAATAGGTATTTTGACTGAACATAAAAAAGAACGCTTTTTGCCATTAGCACCCAACATTGATTTTTTTTCTATTTTCTCCCGAAACTCCATAAAGATCCTGTTCACCCCCCGGGTCATCCCATATCGGGTGTCGACTCCCTTTTGCAGCCTACCTCTAAGCTTATTGATTCGTATTTACAGCTTTTGGTAAGTGAGCTTATGAGTTTTATACAGGATTCTACTCAGGTACTCAAAAGAATGCAGAGCCTTCAGTGGAAGCCTTCCTATAGATTTGTCACAGTTGATGTGGCGTCTTTGTACACCTCCATCCCACACCACAAGGGGTTACAGGCCATTTCTCACATACTTGATGGAATGTCAGTTCATTCTGAAGACATTAAACATTTTTTTAAAATTTCTTTGGAGTTTTTGTTAACTCATAATTATTTTTTGTTTGAGGGGTCTTACTATCCGCAGAGGCGTGGAATTGCAATGGGGGCTAAATTTGCCCCCTCATACACCAACCTATACATGGGTTGGTGGGAGATGCTCCACATCTATGCAGATAGTAACCCATTCAAAAATCACATTATTGATTTTGGCCGTTATATCGATGACCTCTTGTTGGTGTGGGAGGGAGATGAGCAATCTGTTGACTCCTTTTTTCAATATTTAAATCAGAATGATTTTAATTTAAGTTTGTTGGCACACAAAGTACTTTTAAAATTCAATGTTTAGACATTAAATTGTCTGTTGACTCTGAGAATCTTAGTCATTACTGACTTGTACAGAAAACCTACAGGAGGCAACACAATATTGAACTTTAAGTCATGCCACCCAAGACATGTTGTAAAAGCCATACCCAAGGGTCAGTATATTAATACAAAAAGAATGTGTTCAACTGCAGACCTTTTTAAACAACAATGTGACTCCCTAACAGAAAGATTATTGGCAAGGGGGTACAAAGAAGATTTGCTTAATTCAACTAAAACATTGATAGACAACATCCCACGGGAGTCTTTATTAACATACAAAAATCGTAAACTGAAGAATAGGGAGCAGAATAGTGACAATAAAATTATTTTCAGTATGTAATATAATCAATGATTGTTTACCAATTCTAAAGGTAGATCCTATTCTGTCACAAGTAGTGTCTACAGGTATCCGTTGTGTTTCTAAGAAAGCCAAAACAATAGGCAATTCTGTGGCTCCCTCATTTCTTCCTGAAAAGAAAACTAATAGTTGGCTTAAAAAACGGCTAGGTTTCTTTAAAAGCAAGGCTACAATTTGTAAGACCAGTAACTATGTTGCAGAAGGGGATACATTCAAGTCTCATGATGTGACCAATAGGGAATATAAAATAAGATATAGTCTCAATTGCAAGTCCACTCACACTGCTTATTTGTTGAGACCTGTAGGGGGTGCCACATCCAATACACAGGAAAAACTGAAAGGCCATTAAAAGAAAGAGCATTAGAGCACATTAGGGATATTGAAGATCCGGAAGTTTTTACTTCTGTGGCCACACATTTTAAAAATGAACATAGGGGAGACTCGTCATTATTCTCTATACAGGCTATTGATCATGTACCCTTCTCTAAAAAAGGAGGGGATAGGGATTATATTTTGAGTAAAAAAGAAGTTAAATTGTTCTTCTATCTCAATACAAGGTCACCAATGGGCTTAAACTTAGAAGCTGATGTCAATCTGTTTATCTGATTTTGCGTTTTCCTGTGTTAATATTACAATTTAATCTAATGAATTTGGTAGATCATATTCTTGATAGTGTTTTAACATAATTCTCATTTTATTGCAGATATATTCTTTCAGTATAATGAATTATGGTTCACTGTGTTGCCAGATATATATAATTTATGCAGAATGTATCTTTTCATATTATACTAACCAAGTAATCATTTCATATTTCTTTGTTATATTCAAGTGTGTTTCGACATTTTGTACCAGCCCATTATTAGGTTAAATTACCCACATATGTTGTTAATGAGGGTTATTACCCTTTTCTCCTTTAAATGGGCTGTGGACAGTATTAGCTGCTTAGCAGTGATCAAGTGCAGTAGCCCCGCACGAAACGCGTATGCTTGTATTGCTGTCTTTTCTGGTCACTCTGATGCCTTGAGTGATCAGTTTACTGTTCGCCCTCTTGATGTATTTGATTTATACACAGTTTTAATAAATATGAAGTTTTATACAAGACGGCTGAGGATTTATTTCTTCCTACCCAGTGTAGCCGGATACACTGTTGCATTCATGGACTCTCATTGTGATAAATGAAATTAATTTATCAGGTAAGCATAATTTTTTTTAGAAATTTCATTAGATGGTGAGAATCCACGAGTCATCATGTGTGGGAATCAATATCCAAGCAATTCAGAAGACTATTGTGAATAGGGGGTACAAACAGTGAAGGCAGGACATTATAATTTTGGCACTATGGCCCGCAGAACCTTCCTGCCAAAAGGAAGCCTCAGAAAAAGAATACACATAAAAATAATAAAACTTTGAAAAAGTGTGTAAAGAAAACAGAGTAGCTGCCTTGCAAATCTGATCAATAGAAGCCTCCTAACAAAAACCCCAAGTAGTAGCAACTGATCTAGTGGAACAAGCAGTAATGCGCTCAGGGGGAGTTTCTTTCATGTAATTGGATATATACAATCCTACAAGGAGGGGCAAAGTTTCCCAAACCTCAAAATGCCTATAAATACACCCCTCACCACACCCACAATTCCGTTTTACAAACTTTGCCTCCTATGGAGGTGGTGAAGTAAGTTTGTGCTAAGATTTCTACGTTGATATGCGCTTCTCAGCATTTTGAAGCCTGATTCCTCTCAGAGTACAGTGAATGTCAGAGGGATGTAAAGAGAGCATCACCTATTGAATGCAATGGTTTTCCTTGCGGGAGATCTATTTCATAGGTTCTTTGTTATCGGTCGTAGAGATTCATCTCCTACCTCATTTATTCAGATCGACGATATAGTCTCATATTCCATTACCTCTACTGTTACTGTTTCAGTACTGGTTTGGCTATCTGATATATGTGGATGGGTATCTTTCGGTAAGTATGTTTTCATTACTTAAGACACTCCCAGCTATGGTTTGACACTTTATGCATTAATATAAAGTTCTAAATATGTGTATATGTATTGTACTTATATTTGCCATGAGTCAGGTTTATGTATATTTCCTTTTGCAGACTGTCAGTTTCATATTTGGGTAAAAACATATACCTGGGGTATAGTCTTTTTTTCAATTGACTGCTTTTTCATTCAATTTTGCGGGCAAAATTAAGCTTGCGAGGGCGCAAAATGCTAAAGTTTATTGCGTCATTCTTGGCCCGAGATTTTTTTTGGTGCGAAGGTACGTCCGATAATGCAAATTAATCATTTCCGCCGTCTTAGTTGACGAGTTCCTTGCACAAGGTTGCATCTACAATAACGCGAGTGTGTCATTTCCAGATGTTAGCGGCAAAAAATTTTCAGTTTGCATTGTGCGTCATACTTGGCACCAAATAATTTCATTATTTAAAACACCATTCCTATATGCCTCTTGCCTTTTTCTATTTCAGAGGGCTATGCTGTTTGCATTTTTTTCCCATTCCTGAAACTGCCATATAAGGAAATTGATAATTTTGCTTTATATGTTGTTTTTTTCTCTTACATTTGCAAGATGTCTCAATCTGATCCTGTCTTAGAAACCACTGTTGGAACCCTGCTGCCTGATAACAGTTCTACCAAAGCTAAGGGCATTTGTTGTAAATTTGTGGAGATCATATCTCCAGCTGTGGTATGTAAAAGTTGTCATGATAAGCTTATACATGCAGAGAATGTGTCCATCAGTAATAGTACAATGCCTGTTGTTCCTTCAACATCTAATGTACACGATAGACCTGTGAATATAAAAGATTTTATTGCTGATGCGATTCAGAAGGCTTTGTATTTTAAAACTTCTCATAAAGTTGATGAAATTTCAAATGACCAACAACATACTGAATTATCCTCCTGTGATTAGGATCTATCTCATTTAGAAGATCCTTCCTCAGATATTGAAACTGACAAATCTACTTATTTATTTAAAATTGAGTATATTCGTTCCTTGTTAAAAGAGGTGTTGATTACATTGGATATTGATGAAACTAGTCCTCTTGATATTAAAACTAGTAAACGTTTAAATTCTGTTTATAAACCTCCTGTGGTTACTCCAGAGGTTTCTCCAGTTCCTGATGCTATTTCTGATATGATTTTTAAGGAATGAAATAGGCCTGGTACTTATTTTATTCCTTTTTCAAGGTTTAAAAAAATCATATCCTTTGCCAGCAGTTTGATTGGAGTTTTAGGAAAAGATCCCCAACGTTGATGGGGCTATTTCTACTCTTGCTAAACGTACTACTATTCCTATGGAAGATAGTATTTCTTTTAAAGACCCTTTAGATAGGAAACTTGAAGCTTATCTAAGGAAAGCTTATTTATATTCTGGCTATCTTCTCAGGCTTGTCATTTCTATGGCTGATGTTGCAGCTGTATCAACTTTTTGGTTGGAAAGTTTAGCACAACAGGAAATGGATCCTGATTTGTCTAGCATTGTTCGCCTGCTTCAACATGCTAATCATTTTATCTGTGATGCCATTTTTGATATCATCAAAACTGATGTTAAATCTATGTATTTAGCTATTTTAGCTAGAAGAGCTTTGTGGCTCAAATATTGGAATGCTGACATCGTATCTAAGTCTAGATTACTATCTCTTTCTTTCCAAGGTAATAAGTTATTTGGTTCTCAGTTGAATTCGATTATTTCAACAGTCACTGCAGGAAGGGAGTATTTTTGCCTCAGGATAAAAGACCTAAGGGTAAATCAAAAGATTCTAACCATTTTCGTTCCTTTCGGCAAAATAAGGAACAGAAACCTAATCCTTCCCCCAAAGAATCTGGTTCCAATTGGAAACCTTCTTCAAGTTGGAGTAAATCCAAACCATTTAAGAAACCAAAGCCAGCCCCCAAGTCTGCATGAAGGTGCGGCCCTCATTCCAGCTCAGCTGGTAGGGGGCAGATTAAGATTCTTCCAAGACACTTGGGCAGATTCTGTCCAAAATCAATGGATTCAGAGTATTGTCTCTCAAGGGTACCGAATAGGATTCAGAGTAAGACCTCCTGTGAGAAAAAATTCTCTCTCACGCATCCCAGCAAATCCAGTAAAGGCTCAGGCTTTTCTGAAGTGTGTTTCAGAAATGGAGCTTTCAGGGGTAATCATACCAGTTCCGTTTCAGGAACAGGGTCTGGGGTTTTATTCAAATCCATTCATTGTCCAAAAAAAAAGAAAATTTATTCAGGCCAGTTCTGGATCTGAAAATTTTGAATCGTTATGTAAGTGCCAACTTTCAAAATGGTGACTATAAGGACTATTCTGCCTTTTGTTCAACAAGGGCATTATATGTCCACAATAGACTTAATGGATGCATATCTTCACATTCCGATTCATCCAGACCACTATCAGTTTCTGAGATTCTCTTTTCTAGACAAGCATTACCAATTTGTCGCACTTCCATTTGGCCTAGCGACAGCTCCAAGAATCTTTTCAAAAGTTCTCGGTGCCCTACTCTCTGTAATCAGAGAATGGGGTATTGCAGTGTTTTCTTATTTGGACGATATCTTGGTACTAGCTCAGTCTTTACATTCTGCAGAATCTCACACAAATAAACTAGTGTTGTTTCTTCAAAGCCATGGTTGGAGGACCAATTTACCAAAAAGTAAATTAAAATTGGTTTCAGCTTGTCAGAACCTCCAGTCTCAATCATTCCCTTCAGTAGCTATGTGCATGGAAGTTTTAGGTCTCATGACTGCAGCATCGGACGCAATCCCCTTTGCTCATTTTCATATGAGACCTCTCCAGCTTTGTATGCTGAACCAATGGTGCAGGGATTATACAAAGATATCACAATATCCTTAAATCCCAATGTTCGACTCTCTCTGACGTGGTGGTTAGATCACCATCGTATAGTTCAAGGGGCCTCCTTTGTTCGTCCAACCTGGACTGTCATCAGATGCAAGTCTTTCAGGTTGGAGAGCTGTCTGGGGATCTCTGACAGCACAAGGGGTTTGGAAAGCTCAAGAGGCGAGATTACCAATCAATATTTTAGAACTCCGTGCTATTTTCAGGGCTCTTCAGGTTTGGCCTCTGTTGAAGAGAGAACTGTTCATTTGTTTTCAGACAGACAATATCACAACTGTGGCATATGCAATCATCAGGGTGGGACTTACAGTCCCCAAGCTATGAAAGAAGTATCTTGGATACTTGCTTGGGCGGAATCCAGCTCCTGTCTAATTTCTGAGGCTCATATCCCAGGTATAGACAATTGGGAAGCGGATTATCTCAGCCTTCAGACTTTACATCGGGGGGAGTGGTCGCTCCATCCAGATGTGTTTTCTCAGATTGTTCAGATGTGGGGTCTTCCAGAAATAGATCTGATGGTTCCCATCTAAACAAGAGACTACCCAGGTACCGGTCCAAGTCCAGGGATCCTCAGGCGGAAGCAGTGGATGCGTTAACACTTCCTTGGTGTTACCAACCTGCTTATATTTTCCCGCCTCTAGTTCTTCTTCCAAGAGTGATCTCCAAAATCATCATGGAACAATCGTTTGTGTTACTGGTAGCTCCAGAATGGCCTCACAGGTTTTGGTATGCTGATCTTGTTCGAATGTTCAGTTGCCAACCTTGGCCACTTCCATTAAGGCCAGACCTTCTGTCTCAAGGTCCGTTTTTCCATCAGGATCTCAAATCATTAAATTTGAAGGTATGGAAATTGAACGCCTAGTGCTTAGTCATAGAGGTTTCTCTGACTCTTTGATTAATACTATGTTACAGGCTCGTAAATCTGTTTCTAGGAAGATTTATTATCGAGTTTGGAAGACTTATATTTCATGGTGTTCTTCTCATAAATTCTCCTGGCATTCTTTTAGAATTCCTAGAATTTTACAGTTTCTTCAGGATGGTTTGGATAAGGGTTTGTCTGCAAGTTCCTTGAAGGGACAAATCTCTGCTCTTTCCGTTTTATTTCACAGAAAGATTGCTAAGCTTCTTGATATTCACTGTTTTGTACAGGCTTTGGTCCGTATCAAGCCTGTCATTAAATCAATCTCTCTTCCTTGGAGTCTTAATTTGGTTTTGAAGGCTTTACAGGCTCCTTCATTTGAGCCTATCCATTCTTTGGACATTGAACTACTTTCTTGGAACGTGTTGTTCCTTTTGGCCATCTCTTCTGCTAGAAGAGTTTCCGAATTATCTGCTCTTTCTTGTGAATCTCCTTTTCTGATTTTCCATCAGGATTAGGCAGTTTTGCGGACTTCATTTAAATTTCTACCTAAGGTTGTGAATTCTAACAACATTAATAGAGAAATTGTTGTCCCTTATTTGTGTCCTAATCCTAAGAATTCTTTGGAGAGATCCTTACATTCTTTGGATGTGGTAAGAGCATCTTGGTTCAAGCTTTAGATTCATCAGGCTTATTTGGACTCAGGTCAGGCCCTGCCTCAGAGAATTACAGCTCATTCTACTAGATCAGTCTCCGCTTCTTGGGCTGTTAAGAATTAAGCTTCAATTGATCAGATTTGCAAAGCAGCAACTTTGTCTTATTTGCATACATTTACTAAATTCTACCGTTTTGATGCATTTGCTTCTTCGGAAGCAGTTTTTGGTAGAAAAGTTTTTCAGGCAGCTGTTTTCAGTTTGATTCCTCTGCTTATGTTTGAGTTTTTTCTTTTCATTATGAGAATAAACTTATATTTTGGGTTGTGGATTTGTTTTTTTTCAGCGGAAAAACATAATTTATGCTTACCTGATAAATTCCTTTCTCCTGTAGTGTAGTCAGTCCACGGGTCAGCATTACTTCTGGGATATTAACTCCTCCCCAACAGGAAGTGCAAGAGGATCACCCAAGCAGAGCTGCTATATAGCTCCTCCCCTCTACGTCACACCCAGTCATTCGACCGAGAACCAAACGAGAAAGGAGAAACTATAGGGTGCAGTGGTGACTGGAGTATAATTTAAAAATTTAGACCTGCCATAAAAAACAGGGCGGGCCGTGGACTGGCTACACTACAGGAGAAAGGAATTTATCAGGTAAGCATAAATTATGTTTTCTCCTGTTAAGTGTAGTCAGTCCACGGGTCATCATTACTTCTGGGATACCAATACCAAAGCTAAAGTACACGGATGACGGGAGGGACAGGCAGGATCTTTATACGGAAGGGACCACTGCCTGAAGAACCTTTCTCCCAAAAACAGCCTCCGAAGAAGCAAAAGTGTCAAATTTGTAAAAAGTATGAAGAGAAGACCAAGTTGCAGCCTTGCAAATCTGTTCAACAGAGGCCTCGTTCTTAAAGGCCCAAGTGGAAGCCACAGCTCTAGTAGAATGAGCTGTAATTCTTTCAGGAGGCTGCTGTCCAGCAGTCTCATAGGCTAAACGTATTATGCTACGAAGCCAAAAAGAGAGAGAGGTAGCAGAAGCTTTTTGACCTCTCCTCTGTCCAGAATAAACGACAAACAGGGAAGAAGTTTGGCAAAAATCTTTAGTTGCCTGTAAATAAAATTTCAGGGCACGGACTACATCTAGATTGTGCAGAAGTCGTTCCTTCTTTGAAGAAGGATTAGGACACAATGATGGCACAACAATCTCTTGATTGATATTCTTGTTAGTGACAACCTTAGGTAAGAACCCAGGTTTAGTACGCAGAACTACCTTATCTGAATGAAAAATCAGATACGGATAATCACAATGTAAGGCTGATAACTCAGAGACTCTACGAGCCGAGGAAATAGCCATTAAAAACAGAACTTTCCAAGATAACAGCTTGATATCAATGGAATGAAGGGGTTCAAACGGAACACCCTGTAAAACGTTAAGAACTAAATTTAAGCTCCATGGTGGAGCAACAGTTTTAAACACAGGCTTAATCCTGGCCAAAGCCTGGCAAAAAGCCTGAACGTCTGACAGACGCTTGTGTAAAAGAATGGACAGAGCTGAGATCTGTCCCTTTAGGGAACTAGCAGATAAACCCTTTTCTAAACCTTCTTGTAGAAAAGACAATATCCTAGGAATCCTAACTTTACTCCATGAGTAACTCTTGGATTCGCACCAATGTAAGTATTTACGCCATATTTTATGGTGAATCTTTCTGGTAACAGGCTTCCTAGCCTGTATTAAGGTATCAATAACTGACTCCGAAAAACCACACTTTGATAAAATCAAGCGTTCAATTTCCAAGCAGTCAGCTTCAGAGAAATTAGATTTTGATGTTTGAAAGGACCCTGAATTAGAAGGTCCTGTCTCAGAGGCAGAGACCAAGGTGGACAGGATGACATGTCCACTAGATCTGCATACCAGGTCCTGCGTGGCCACGCAGGCGCTATCAGAATCACCAATGCTCTCTCCTGTTTGATCCTGGCAATCAATCGAGGAAGCATCGGGAAGGGTGGAAACACATAGGCCATCCCGAAGGTCCAAGGTGCTGTCAAAGCATCTACCAGGACTGCTCCCGGGTCCCTGGACCTGGACCCGTAACAAGGAAGCTTGGCGTTCTGGCGAGACGCCATGAGATCTATCTCTGGTTTGCCCCAAAGTCGAAGTATTTGGGCAAAGATCTCCGGATGAAGCTCCCACTCCCCCGGATGAAAAGTCTGACGACTTAGGAAATCCGCCTCCCAGTTCTCCACTCCAGGAATGTGGATCGCTGACAGGTGGCAAGAGTGAGACTCTGCCCAGCGAATTATCTTTGATACTTCCATCATCGCTAGGGAGCTTCTTGTCCCTCCTTGATGGTTGATGTAAGCTACAGTCGTGATGTTGTCCGACTGAAACCTGATGAACCCCCGAGTTGTTAACTGAGGCCAAGCCAGAAGGGCATTGAGAACTGCTCTCAATTCCAGAATGTTTATCGGAAAGGAGACTCTCCTCCTGAGTCCATGATCCCTGAGCCTTCAGGGAATTCCAGACAGCGCCCCAACCTAGTAGGCTGGCGTCTGTTGTTATAATTGTCCAATCTGGTCTGCTGAATGGCATCTCCCTGGACAGATGTGGCCGAGAAAGCCACCATAGAAGAGAATTTCTGGTCTCTTGATCCAGATTCAGAGTAGGGGACAAATCTGAGTAATCCCCATTCCACTGACTTAGCATGCACAATTGCAGCGGTCTGAGATGTAGGCGTGCAAAGGGTACTATGTCCATTGCCGCTACCATTAAGCCGATTACCTCCATGCATTGAGCCACTGACGGGTGTTGAATGGAATGAAGGACACGGCAAGCATTTTGAAGCTTTGTTAACCTGTCTTCTGTCAGGTAAATCTTAATTTCTACAGAATCTATAAGAGTCCCCAAGAAGGGAACCCTTGTGAGTGGTAAGAGAGAACTCTTCTCTACGTTCACCTTCCACCCATGCGACCTTAGAAATGCCAGTACTAGCTCTGTATGAGACTTGGCAGTTTGAAAGCTTGACGCTTGTATCAGAATGTCGTCTAGGTACGGAGCCACCGAAATTCCTCGCGGCCTTAGCACCGCCAGAAGAGAGCCCAGAACCTTTGTGAAGATTCTTGGAGCCGTAGCCAACTCGAATGGAAGAGCTACAAACTGGTAATGCCTGTCTAGGAAGGCAAACCTTAGATACCGGTAATGATCTTTGTGAATCGGTATATGAAGGTAGGCATCCTTTAAATCCACTGTGGTCATGTACTGACCCTTTTGGATCATGGGTAAGATTGTCCGAATAGTTTCCATTTTGAACGATGGAACTCTTAGGAATTTGTTTAGGATCTTTAAATCCAAGATTGGTCTGAAGGTTCCTTCTTTCTTGGGAACCACAAACAGATTTGAGTAAAACCCTTGTCCGTGTTCCGACCGCGGAACCGGATGGATCACTCCCATTAGTAAAAGATCTTGTACACAGTGTAGAAACGCCTCTTTCTTTATCTGGTTTGTTGACAACCTTGAAAGATGAAATCTCCCTTTTGGGGGAGAGGCTTTGAAGTCCAGAAGATATCCCTGAGATATGATCTCTAATGCCCAGGGATCCTGGACATCTCTTGCCCAAGCCTGGGCGAAGAGAGAGTCTGCCCCCCACTAGATCCGTTCCCGGATCGGGGGCCCTCACTTCATGCTGTCTTAGGGGCAGCAGCAGGTTTTCTGGCCTGCTTGCCCTTGTTCCAGGATTGGTTAGGTTTCCAGCCTTGTCTGTATCGAGCAACAGCTCCTTCCTGTTTTGGTGCAGAGGAAGTTGATGCTGCTCCTGCCTTGAAGTTACGAAAGGCACGAAAATTAGACTGTCTAGCCCTAGGTTTGGCTCTGTCTTGAGGCAGGGCATGGCCTTTACCTCCTGTAATGTCAGTGATAATTTCCTTCAAACCGGGCCCGAATAAGGTCTGCCCTTTGAAAGGTATGTTAAGTAATTTAGATTTAGAAGTAACATCAGCTGACCAGGATTTTAGCCACAGCGCTCTGCGTGCCTGAATGGCGAATCCGGAATTCTTAGCCGTAAGTTTAGTTAAGTGTACTACGGCATCAGAAATAAATGAATTAGCTAGCTTAAGGGTTTTAAGCTTGTGTGTAATCTCATCTAATGGAGCTGATTCAAGGGTCTCTTCCAGAGACTCAAACCAAAATGCAGCTGCAGCCGTGACAGGCGCAATGCATGCAAGGGGTTGCAATATAAAACCTTGTTGAACAAACATTTTCTTAAGGTAACCCTCTAATTTTTTATCCATTGGATCTGAAAAGGCGCAGCTATCCTCCACCGGGATAGTGGTACGCTTAGCTAAAGTAGAAACTGCTCCCTCCACCTTAGGGACCGTTTGCCATAAGTCCCGTGTGGTGGCGTCTATTGGAAACATCTTTCTGAATATAGGAGGGGGTGAGAAGGGCACACCGGGTCTATCCCACTCCTTAGTAACAATTTCAGTAAGTCTCTTAGGTATTGGAAAAACGTCAGTACTCGACGGTACCGCAAAATATTTATCCAACCTACACATTTTCTCTGGTATTGCAACTGTGTTACAATCATTCAGAGCCGCTAAGACCTCCCCTAGTAATACACGGAGGTTTTCCAGCTTAAACTTAAAATTTGAAATGTCTGAATCCAGTTTATTTGGATCAGACCCGTCACCCGCAGAATGAAGCTCTCCGTCCTCATGTTCTGCAAATTGTGACGCAGTATCTGACATGGCCCTAATATTATCAGCGCACTCTGTTCTCACCCCAGAGTGATCTCGCTTACCTCTAAGTTCTGGTAATTTAGACAAAACTTCAGTCATAACATTAGCCATGTCCTGTAGTGTGATTTGTAATGGCCGCCCTGAAGTACTCGGCGTTACAATATCACGCACCTCCCGAGCGGGAGATGCAGGTACTGACACGTGAGGCAAGTTAGTCGGCATAACTTCCCCCTCGTTGTTAGGTGAATGATGTTCAATTTGTACAGAATGACTCTTATTCAAAGTAGCATCAATGCAATTAGTACATAAATTTCTATTGGGCTCCACCTTGGCTTTTGCACATATAGCACAGAGATATTCCTCTGAGTCAGACATGTTTAACAAACTAGCAATTAAACTAGCAAGCTTGGAAATACTTTTCACTAAAATTACAAGTAATATGGAAAACGCACTGTGCCTTTAAGAAGCACAGAAAAAAATTATGACAGTTTAATAATAAGGAACCAGAAAAATTATAACAATCAGATTTTTCCCAGTAAAGGCATAAATTTAGCAAAGGATTGCCCCCATTAGCAATGGATAACTAACCCTTATAGCAGAAAAAAATGTACAAATTATAAACGTTTTTTATCACAGTCAAAGCACAATCTCACAGGTCTGCTGTGAGTGATTACCTCCCTCAAAATAATTTTTGAAGACCCTTGAGCTCTGTAGAGACGATCCGGATCATGCAGGAAGAGAAAAAGACTTTTGACTGAATTTTTGATGCGTAGTAAAAGCGCCAAAATAGGCCCCTCACCCTCACCCACAGCAGTGAGGGAAGTTCAGTAAACTGTCTCAAATTAAAAGAAACGACAGCCAAGTGGAAAAACAGTGCCCAAAAACAATTTTTCACCCAGTACCTCAGATATTTAAACAATTTAGCATGCCAGCAAAAACGTTTAAAATCAAATATCATGAAATGTCATTAAACAGCCTGTTGCTAGACGTTCCCACTGCAATTAAGGCTAAAGATTATATGCATATAGTATTACCCAGAGAAGTGCCATTCCCCAGAATACGGAAGTGTACACATATATACATAAACAGCCTGATACCAGTTGCTACTACTGCATTTAAGGCTGAACTTACATTATATCGGTATTGGCAGTATTTTCTCAGTCAATTTCATTCCTCAGAAAATAATATACTGCAACATACCTCTTTGCAGGTGAACCTGCCCGCTGTCCCTTGATCTGAAGTTTACCTCACTCCTCAGAATGGCCGAGAACAGCAAAATGAATTTTAGCTACGCCGGCTAAAATCATCCAAAAACTCAGGTAGATTCTTCTTCAAATTTTACCTGAGAAGGAACAACACACTCCGGTGCTGTTTTAAAATAACAAACTTTTGATTGAAGATATAAAAACTAAGTATAATCACCACAGTCCTCTCACACATCCTATCTATTAGTTGGGTGCAAGAGAATGACTGGGTGTGACGTAGAGGGGAGGAGCTATATAGCAGCTCTGCTTGGGTGATCCTCTTGCACTTCCTGTTGGGGAGGAGTTAATATCCCAGAAGTAATGATGACCCGTGGACTGACTACACTTAACAGGAGAAAGGTCTGTTATTATTTTATCCCTCCCTCTCTAGTAATTCTACTGTGGAGTTCCACATCTTGGGTATTGCTATCCCATACGTCACTAGCTCATGGATTTCATGCCAATTACATGAAAGAAAACAATTTATGTAAGAATTTACCTGATAAATTAATTTCTTTCATATTGGCAAGAGTCCATGAGACCCACCCTTTTTATGGTGGTTATGTTTTTTTGTATGAAGCACAATTATTTTCATATTCCTTTGTTGATGCTTTTTACTCCTTTCTTTATCAACCCACTACTTGGCTATTCGTTAAACTGAATTGTGGGTGTGGTGAGGGGTGTATTTATAGGCATTTTGAGGTTTGGGAAACTTTGCCCCTCCTGGTAGGATTGTATATCCCATACGTCACTAGCTCATGGACTCTTGCCAATATGAAAAAAATGAATTTATCAGGTAAGTTCTTACATAAATTATGTCTTTTCCAATAGAAAGCTAAAGCCATTTTTTAGCACCAAGCTTGATGCTTAAATTCCCTGTCCACTTTTCGCCTTGACCTTTTTCTTTCTTTCTACTTCTGATAAGCAGGTAGTGCCGTCATTAGGGTTCCGAAACAAACTCCCCTGCAGATTCAAAAGGATGTATTCCCAATAGTGGATCACACATTTACAGTAGCAAACTCTGCTTAGTGTCGATAGAGCAGGCAGTACTGCAACTATTCATTGGCGGTGCCACCAACTTATTGTAGCATTTAAATATTTATTTTTATATATGTATTTTTTTTTTTATTAGAGCCTGAACAAAGGCCTGAAAGTCAGGAATTTCATATATTTTCTTATAAAACAAAATAGAAAGAGCAAACATCTGACTCTTCAGCAAACTGGCCAATTAACCTTTATTTAGGCCTTCCAGCAGGAACTCAAGAGCTCTAAAATAATTCCAACAGTAACCTTCGTTTGTACACCACACAAAAAAGGTTTCCAGACTATGATAAAAACATCTGCCTGAATCAGGGTATCAATACAGTTGTCAGAAGAAAAGAAAGAAAGAAGAAAAAAAAAAAAAAAAGGGCCTTGAGAGAGAAGATCCATTCTTAGAAGATGCCTCAAAGGCGGGCATGAGGACATCTGCACTAGATCCACAAACTAAATCCTGTAAAGCCACGCCGGTGTAATAAGAATTGCTGAGGCTTTTTCCTGCTTGATTCTGACTATTATTTTTATCATCTGTTATTTGTAGAGTGCCAACAGATTCTGGCTATCACTCTGGATAGCAACACAAATGGAGGAAAAATATAAATCAGGTTAAAATACCAAGAAACAACTAGGGCATCTGTCAGACCTGCCCGAGAATCCCAAGACCTGGCCCAAAACTGAGGCAGTTTGTGATTCAAATGAGAAGGTAGATCTATCTCTGGCAGACCCCAATGTCACACAATCTGGTCAAAAGCATCCTGATTTAGAGGCCATTCCCCTGGGTGAAGATACTAGCAACAGAAAAAGTCTGCCTCACAATTGTGGATGGCAGAAATCCTGCAAAGAGGGCTTTTTGCCCAACTGATGATGCAGAACACTTCCCTAATCGATAAAGAACTGTGAGTTCCTCTTTGATGATTGACATAAGCCACTGTTGTGATTTTGTCTGACTGGAATCTCAGAAAAGATTTGTGTCTGAGGTTGGGCTAACTCTGGTGAGCCCTGAATATTGTACAGAGTTCCAGAATTTTTATTTTGGTAACCTCTCCTCCATGCAGAGACCAGACTCCTTGATCTCTTCGAGACCCCCAGACTGCACCCCAGCCTAAAAGGCTGGCATCTCTGGAGAATACTACTCACTCTGGTCAAAGAAAGAAAGCTTCCTAAACCAAGGACTGGTAAGCCTGCCATCAAGTTATGGACTTTCTTGTCCTGTGATCTAAAAGAAACCTCTGAAGCCCAGGAAGAGGAAACAGCCTTCGTGAAATGAGCTATGATTTTCTCAGGGGGCTGTTGTCCAGCAGTTTCATAGGCCAAACAAATTATACTCCACAGCCACAGAGAGACGTAGCCGTAGCTTTCTGACCCTTGCGTTTCCCAGAGAAAAGTACAAACAAGGAAGAGCACTGGCGAAAATGCTTAGTCGCCTGCAAATAGTACTTCAATGCACATACCACATCCAGATTGTGCAGTAAGCGCTCTTTATGAGTTTATGAGGGTTAGGACACAAGGAAGGAACAACGATTTCCTGGTTAATATTCCTATCTGAAACTACTTTAGAAAGGAAACCTAACTTAGTATGCAGAACTACCTTATCCAAATAAAAAAACAAGGTAAGGGGATTCCCACTACAACTCCGAGAGTTCAGAAACTCTTTGAGCAGAAGAAATTGCAACAAAAAACAAAACTTTCCAAGATAACATTTTAATGTCTAAGGAATGCATATGCTCAAACGGAGCTTGCTGAAGAACTTTAAAGGAATAGGAAAGTCAAAATTAAAGTTGCATGAAGCAGATAGAGCATGTCATTTTAAGACGCTTTTAAATTCACTTCTATTTTCAAATGTGCTTCGTTCTCTTAGTATCCCTTGTTAAAAAATTAATACGTACATATCATACACTAGTAGGAGCTGCTGATAATTGTCTCTAGTGATTGGCTAAATAGATATTTTTAGCTTCCTGCCAGTAGTGCAATGCGGTCCCTTCAGCAATGGATAACAAGAGAATGAAGAAAATTTGATAAAAGAATTAAATTGGAAAGTTGTTTAAAATTGTATGTTCTATCTGAATCATAAAATACATTTATGGGGTTTACTATCCCTTTAAGAACAAGGTTAAGACTCCAGGGAGGAGTAACAGATCTGAACACGGGCCTGATTATGACCAAAGCCTGACAGAAGGATTGCACATCTGGCACGTCCGCCAGACATTTATGCAACAATATAAGGCAGAATTTTGATCCTTCAAGGTACTAGCAGATCATCCCTTCTCCAGACCCTCCTGGAGAAAAGACAAAATCCTAGGAATCCGAACTCTACTCCAAGAGTAGCCTCTGGATTCACACCAATACAGATATTTACACCATATCTTATAGTAAATTTTTCTGGTAACAGGCTTACGAGCCTAAATCATGGTCTCAATGACCGACTCAGAAAACCCACGCTTAGATAAAATTAAGAGTTCAATCTCCAAGCAGTCAGCTTCAGAGAAACAAGATTTGGATGAAGGAAGGGTCCTTGAAGTAGGTCCTTCCTCGGTGGAAGTCTCAAAGGTGGGAGAGATGACATCTCCACTAGGTCTGCATACCAGATCCTGCGAGGCCACACCAGTGCAATGAGGATCGACACCCTCTCCTGCTTGATTCGAGCAATGACCCGAGGGAGGAGAGCGAACGGAGGAAACAGGTATGCTAGACTGAAATTCCAAGGAACCGCCAGAGCATCTATCAGTACAGCCTGAGGAACCCTTGACCTCGACCCGTACCTCAGGAGCTTGGCATTCTGACGAGACGCCATGAGATCCCACTCAGCCTGCCCCCATTTGAGGATCAAGCTGGAAAATACTTCCAGATTAAGTTCCCACTCCCCCGGGTGAAAAAAGTCTGTCTGCTCAGAAAATCCGCCTCCCAATTTTCCACCCCTGGGATGTGGATTGCAGACAGGCAGCAGTTGTGGGTCTACGCCCACTGAATAATCTTGGTTACCTCTGTCATGGCCAAGGAACTCAGAGTTCCACCCTGATGGTTGATGTAAGCCACAGAAGTTATGTTGTCCCACTGGACCCTGATAAATCAGGCTGAAGCTAACGGAGGCCAGGCTAGAAGAGCATTGAAAATTGCCCTCAGCACTAGAATGTTTATGGGAGACCTGACTCCTCCCGGGTCCATAGACCCTGAGCCTTTAACAAGCCCCAGACTGCTCCCCATCCCAGCAGGCTTGCATCCGTGGTCACGATCACCCAGGTAAGCCTGCGGAAGCAGGTACCCTGTGAGAGATGTTCCTGAGACAGCCACTATGGAAGAGAATCTCTTTTGTCGCCTGATCCAGTTCTAATCGCGGAGACAGATCCGCATAATCCCTGTTCAATTGACTGAGCATGCATAACTGCAGAGGTCTGAGATGGAACCGAGCAAACTGAATGATGTCCATGGCAAACACCATCAGACCAATTACCTCCATACATTGGGCCACTGACAAGAGTTGAGAATCTTTGTCTTTCTGACCTCTGTCAGAAAAATTTGCTTCGATTTAGAATCTATTATGGTTCCCAAGAACACCACCCGTGTAGCTGGAATTAAGGAACTCTTTCCCTAATTCACCGTCTATCCGTGAGAATGCAGAAAAGATAACAACATCTCCGTGTGGGAGTTTGCTTGTTGAAAGGAAGGCGTCTGAACCAGAATATTGTCCAGATAAGGTGCCACAGCAATACCCCGCAGCCGAAGCACCGCCAACAGCGCTCCCATAACCTTTGAGAAAATCCTGGGAGCTGTGGCAAGGCCGAATAGGAAGGGCCACAAACTGCAAACCTTAGAAACTTGTGATGGTCCCTGTGAATGGGAATGTGCAGGTACGCATCCTTTAAATCTACTGTCATGAATTGACCCTCTTGAATCAAGGGAAGAATGGAACGAATCATTTCCATATTGAAGGAGGGTACTCTGAGAAACTTGTTTAGACTCTTGAGGTCTAGAATTGGTCTGAAGTTTCCCTCTTTTTTGGGAACCACAAACAGATTGGAATAGAATCCCAGGCCCTGTTCCTGCATTGGAACAGGAACTATCACTCCCAGGTTGGATAGATCGCGTACACAATGTAAGAATGCCTCTCTCTTTATCCGGTCTACAGCTAACCTTGAGAGAAGGAACCTGCCCCTGGGAGGAAAAGTCTTGAATTCCAGTTTGTATCCCTGGGACACGATGTCCACTGCCCAGGGATCTGGAACATCCTGAACCCAGGCTTGAGTGAAGAGAGAAAGTCTGCCCCCAACAAGATCAGCTCCCGGACCGGCGGCAGACCCTTCATGCTGATTTTGAGTCACTAACAGGATTCTTGGATTGCTTCCCCTTGTTCCAAGACTGATTGGGCTACCAGGAGGACTTGGACTGTTCCTGCTTGGAAGAGGGGGGGGGGAAGGCTTACCCTTAAAGTTTTGAAAGGAACGAAAATTACTCTGACGTCCTTTCTGTTTGTTCCTCTTATCCTGAGGGAGGAAGTGCCCCTTTCCTCCCATAATATCTGAAATGATTTCAGCCAACCCCGGCCCAAACAAGGTCTTACTCTTGTAAGGAATTGCCAAGAGCTTAGACTTAGATGACACATCCGCAGACCAGGATTTCAACCATAAGGCTCTACGAGCCAGAACAGCAAGGCCAGAAATCTTTTCTTCCAATTTTATGACTTGTAAGGAAGCATCCGTGATAAAGGAATTGGCCAACTTAAGAGCCTTGATCCGGTTCTGGATCTCATAAAGAGGAGTATCCCTCTGAATAGATAATTTATCAAACCAGTAAGCTGCCACGCTGGCGACGGTAGCAATACACATGGCAGGTTGCCATTGTAAACCCTGGTGTACGTACATCTTTTTAAGTAATCCTTCCAACTTCTTATCTATAGGATCCTTAAAAGAATAGCTATCCTCTATGGGAATAGTGGTTCTCTTAGCCAAGGTGGAAATTGCCCCTTCTACCTTGGGAACCGCTTACCAAGACTCCATTATAGAGTCAGATATTGGAAACTTCTTCCCATTCCCGTGCAATAATTTCTGTAGCCCGGTCTTGTACCTGAAAAACCTCCACCACAGAAGGAATGTCAAAGTATTTGTTTAGCTTACTTGACTTCTTAGGATGGACTACAACAGTCATGTCAGTCGTCCAAAACCTCCTTAAGTAACAACCGGAGGTGTTCTTGCTTAAACCTGAAGGATACATCTTTAGCGTCAACAGAAGGAATTACACTGTCTGAGTTTTCACCCTCAGATGCTACCGAAGTATCTTCTTTCTCAGACCTCTGAGAGGGAACATTCGAAATAGCCACAACTGTATCCGAAACCTTACTTACTGATTCTTTACCTTTCCTCTTGCGCTTCCCCTGCAACATGAGAAAGGCAGACAGGGCATCAGTTACCGCAGAGGATATGTGGGTAGCAATGTCTTGCAAAGTAACTCCAACCAGAGTGTGAGAGGAAACGCAGGGCACTGCATGTGTGGACGATAAGGTTTGGGACACTTGAGGAGAAAGCTGCGGCATGTCTTGAACAGGAGACTCCTGAACAACCTCCGACTTAGATAATGATGGCTCAGTATCAAAAAGTATATCCCTGTAATGTAATGTTTTCTCAATACATAAGGAACAAAAAGGGATTTGTGGTTCCACATTAGCATCAAAACACAAACTACAAGTAACATTTTGCAGGGCCTCTTGGTCCATCTTTACCCAAAAAGAAAAACCCTAAGCAATAAAATACTCTTATTCCACTTTAATTTATATTGTGAAAAAAACTTTACTGTTCCTTTAAATTTAAAACTGACACTATTTTTTTTAACAGCAGAGCAGCGGCTCTACAAAAAACAACAACAGGCAATCTCTACACCTCAGCAAGCTCTGCTGAGGTGCCTACCTGTCCTGCTGGCTGCCGGAATCAGAAGCAGTTAGCGATCCGGACTCCACCACAGCTGCACAAGCCGGCTCTCAAGAGATGGTTGACACCGTTTTCTGAAGAGTAGAACCACAACGGATAATCCACAGGAAGTGGAAAAAGCATGCAAAAGAAAACACCCTTGCCGCTTCAGAGAAAGACCGCCGATCGTGGGCGTGTCTAACTGAACCTCCCGGCCGCCATTAACCACCTTTCAAGGAAAAAAGTCGCCGGGAGATTTAAGTACACCAAAAAACACACCAAGGACTTCACCCTGTCCGGAATACACCGGACACCAAAACATTGACTGAGCCTCAATAAAATATTCTCCATCAAAGTTGCAGTCTTGCTCTGAAAATCCTCGTCCCCAGTGCCTGCACAAACTCCCACACAATAACCCATTATAGGATGATTGTCTTAAAGTCCCAAACAGAATTTACTGTTTAAGTGCCAGGATATCCCTTCTTCTTTGAGAGAATTAAAATTTGCACTTACCTCCATGTAAATCTGCCCGGCAGCAGGACAGCTCACCTGGTTTGAGAGGGCTTCCTCCCTCACATGGACCTGTGGAAAGAAGAAAGACTGAATAATCTTACTCAGGCTTTCAAGTTAGGGCAGCAATAACTGATTGAGAGGCACAGTGGGGATTATACCCCACAAGTTCCCAATTACTTAAAAGCCACCACTGCTCTACTGAAGAGACTGATGTGGACTACGGCTAAACCCTAGAAAAGATCAGGACAAACCTGCTCTGCTTTAAAATAATAAACTCTTGATTGAAGAAAATTTCTTTCAGACACCTAAACTTTTACCAACTCCTTGCAACGCAGGCAAAGAGAATGACTGGGGTTTGAGGGAAGGGAGGTGATACTTAACAGCTTTGTTAAGCTCTTTGCCTCCTCCTGGCCAGGAGTGATATTCCCAATAGTAATTAGAGATGATCCGTGGACTCACCATGTCATTAGAAATAAATATATATAGTTTTGACAGGTAAATAAAATTTAAAAAAACAAGGCTCTATTTCTATTTAAATTGAGCGATAGCAAAAATGCTGACAATTCTACGGTATTTTGGGCAAGTTTTTCTCTTAAAGTCACGGTAGTGAAGGGGGGAATGCCCCTATATGCCACAAAGCTTGTATAGCTAAAACAACTAATTAACCATTGTTAGCATACATTTTTACTGCTGAATCACATCTAGAATAGTTTCCCTACAAACAATTTTTGAAAGATTATCACACCAAACAGCAATGGTAACACACACTACACTGATTGTAAGGCTAAACATAAAACCTGCAAGCTGGCCTATAAAAAAATAATAATCAAGTTTTCTATTTAAAGCAGGGGTATCAAACTCAATGTATCTGGGGGCCACTGGCCAAGTGTCCTGCGCTCATGGGGGGCGCTTGAACTGAGTAAGTACTAAATATACTAGGAACTGGAAGTGACATTTACCCAAATAGTAGTGCATGATGGGAGTTGTAGCCCATAATACTTACACAGTTGTCTATATTTATCTTGTGAGTGGCAAGAGAAGTGATCATTCTGGAACTACATAATGTCAAAAGTGACATTTATCCAAGCAGTGCACGGTCGGAGTTTAAACTGGACTCTTGTCTTTATATTTAACTTGTGAGCGCCTATATAGAACATCAACTACTTAGAACCATAAAAAAAATTGACAGCCCAAATTAATGGTATTAAGGGAGGGCCACATGAAACTATCTTGGGGGCCGCATATGGCCCCAGGGCCTGTACTTTGAGACCACTGATTTAAAGGATCCTTAAAAGAGGAACTATCCTACATTGGAAAAGTTTTAATGGCTTAATAGTATCACAAATCTCTGTATTAACAGAAGGGAGAGGAAACATAATTTAGATTTGGAAGATGGCACAAAAATAATACCTGGCTTCTGGCTGCTTGGAAAGCTGCCTTAAAAAAATCAATTAACAAGTTGCTTGACTCTAGCAGGATAATCCTCTACCTCTAAAGCAATTAAAACATCCAACACTTAAGGCATTAATATGCTCAAGTCTGAAATTTAGACACATCCTCTGCAACAGCAGCAGTGTCCTGAGACTCAGAGAGGCTATCCTCAGAATAAGAATCAGAGACACCCCAATTATTAATGGGTAACAGAGTGGCCGCTCCTGAGGGAAGTCCCTTATGCGCTAATGCCAAAAGGACGAACACCTTAAAATCCTTGCAAATGTCTGTGTTTAAATGCTGGAGGCAAGCAAGCTAGAACCTCAATAATAACAAAGTGAATATAATCCTTACATTATGGAGTATCAGTGCTAAGTTCTCCCTTCTAAATGATCAGCTGGCACCTGAGCTGCACCAGTTTGTTCCACAGTAGCAATAGAGAAATAGGTTAAGTATCAGAGATAGACTAAAGCAAATAAGCAGTACAAAAGCACACAAATAGTTAATAGTTGAAGGGAAGAAAAGGTAAAATGCAAAACTGATGTAAAAAACACTAAAAATAAGCATAAGGTACTGCTCAATTAAGCGCTGAAAACTGTAAAATCATTAAAGGCTGACGTAGCAAACAACATAGAATATAAATGGTTAAACAAAATTTGTATCCTAAATTTGAAGTCAAGCTCTGCCTTAACAATTCCACGAGTCGTGAGAGCCTTCCTACACGCTGACAATGTTACAGCAACGGGAAAGGATTATAACAGAAAAAAAAAAAAAAAAAAACGGTTAAAAACATAATTTAGGTAAAAACTTACATGATAAATTAATTTCTTTCATATTGGCAAGAGTCCATGAGCTAGTGACATATGGGATATACAATCCTACCAGGAGGGGCAAACCTCAAAATGCCTATAAATACACCTCCCACCACACCCACAACTCAGTTTAACGAATAGCCAAGTAGTGGGGTGATAGAAAAAGGAGTACAAAGCATACAAAAAGAGGAACTGGAAATATAATTGTGCTTTTATACAAAAAATCATAACCACCAGAACAAGGGTGGGCCTCATGGACTCTTGCCAATATGAAATAAATGATTTTATCAGGTAAGTATTTACATTAAAAAAAAAATTATTTCATGTAATTGGCTAGAGTCCATGAGCTAGTGACGTATGAAATACCCAAGATGTGGAAGTCCACAGAAGAGTCACTAGAAAGGGAGGAATAAAATAAAAACAGCCATTTTCTGCTGAAAAAATTTAATTCACAAAAAAAAAAAAATTCTCATAAATTTAAAGAAAAACAAAAACAAATCATAAGCAGAAGAATCAAACAGACAGCTGCCTGAAAAACTTTTCTACCAAAGACTGCTTCAGAAGAAGCAAATACATCAAAATTGTAAAATTTAGTATATGTGTGCAAAGAAGACCAAGTTGCTGCTTTGCAAATCTGATCAACTGAAGCTTCATTCTTAAAAGACTGATCTAGTAGAATGAGCTGTGATCCTCTGAGGCGGGGACCAAGATGTCAAAGAAATGGCAGAAGCTTTCTGACCTTTTCTAGAACCAGAGAAGACAACAAATAGACTAGAAGTCTTCCTGAAATCCTTAGTATCTTCCACATAATATTTCAAAGCTCTTACAACATCCAAAGAATGTAAAGATCTTTCAAGAATATTCTCGGGATTAGGATACAAGGAAGGAACAACAATTTCCCTACTAATGTTGTTAGAATTCACACCCTTATGAAGAAATTTAAACTAAGTCCACAAAACAGCCTTATCCTGATGAAAAAAATCAGAAAAGGAGACTCACAAGAGAGTGCGGACAATTCGGAAACTCTTCTAGCTGAAGAGATAGCCAAAAGAAAACACTTTCCAAGAAAGTAGTTTAATATCCAAAGAATGAATAGGCTCAAAAGGAGGAGCCTGCAAAATCTTGAAAACCAAATTAAGAATCCAAGGAGGAGAGATTGATTTAATAACAGGCTTGATACGAATCAAAGCCTGAACAAAACAGTGAATATCAGGAAGCTTAGCAATCTTTCTATGAAATAAAACAGAAAGAGCAGAGATTTGTCCAATCAAAGAACTTGCAGCCAAACCTTTATCCAAACCATCCTGAAGAAACTGTAAAATTCTAGGAATTCTAAAAGAATGCCAAGAGAATTTATGAGAACACCATGAATTATAGGTTTTCCAAACTCGATAATAAATCTTCCTTGAAACAGACTTACGAGCCTGTAACATAGTATTAAGCACTGAGTCAGAGAAACCTCTATGACTAAGCACCTTCAAATGTAATGATTTGAGATCCTGATGGAAAAATGGCCCTTGAGACAAAAGGTCTGGTCTTAAAGGAAGTGGTCAAGGCTGGCAACTGGACATCCAGACAAGATCCGCATACCAAAACCTGTGAGGCCACACTGGTTCTATCAGAAACACATATGAATGTTCCATAATGATCTTGGAGAACACTCTTGGAAGAAGAACTAGAGGTGGAAAGATATAAGCAGGTTGGTAAAACCAAGAAGCTGCTAAAGCATCCACAATCTCCGCCTGAGGATCCCTGGACCTGGATAGGTATCTGGGAAGTCTCTTGTTTAGATGAGAAGCCATATGATCTATTTCTGGCAGACCCCACATCTGTACAATCTGACACAATACATCTGGATGGAGAGACCACTCCCCCGGATGTATGGTCTGACGGCTGAGATAATTCGCTTCCCAAATGTCTACACCTGGGATATGCACCGCAGAAATTAGACAAGAGCTGGATTCCACCCAAGAAAGTATCCGAGATACTCCTTTCATAGCTAGGGGACTGTGAGTCCCACCCTGATTATTGACATATGCCAAAGTTGTGATATTTTCTGTCTGAAAACAAATGAACAGTTCTCTCTTCAACAGAGGCCAAACCTGAAGAGCCCTGAAAATAGCACGGAGTTCTAAAATATTGATTGGCAACCTCGCCTCTCGAGTTTTCCAAACCCCTTGTGCTGTCAGAGATACCCAGACAGCTCCCCAACGTGAAAGACTTGCATCTGTTGTGATCACAGTCCAGGTAGAACGAACAAAAGAAGCCCCTTAAACTATATGATGATGGTCCAACCACCAGGACAGAGAGAGTTGAATGTTGGGATTTAAGTATATCAATTGTGATATCCAAATATAATCCCTGCACAATTGATTCAGCATACAAAGCTGTAGAGGTCTCATATGAAAACGAGCAAAGGGGATCAGGTCCGATGCTGCAGTCATGAGACCTAAAACTTCCATGCACATAGCCACTGAAGGGAATGATTGAGACTGAAGGTTTCGACAAGCTGAAACCAATTTCATTTGTCTCTTGTCTGTTAAAGACAGAGTCATGGACACTGAATCTATCAGGAAACCTAAAAAGGTGACCCTTGTCTGAGGAATCAAGAAACTCTTCGGTAAATTGATCCTTCAACCATGTCTTTGAAGAAACAACACTAGTTGATTTGTGTGAGTGTTACAAACTGCTATTTGTAACTGGCCCTTTAAATGGAAAATTGCCCTGCTTCCCTGGATTGTGGAGAAGCCTATTTGCCAGCCTCCTTCCTCATGACTATGGCCCCTGGAAGATTGTGCCCCTGAAAACGTATTAACTTTTATTGGGTGTGTATGGCCCTTTAAGAACCGTCTGGGGACATATTGTGACTTTGGAGAACAATGCCCCTTTAAGACTATGTCCCCAGACCTGTAAAATAACTTGTCCCTGGCTTTCTCCCACTTGGTTCAGTAAATAGGGCTTACTGAACCAAGTACCACACAGGCAGACCACCCAGAAGTTAAAGTGTGCAGGCAATTTGCCTCCCAGGCTGTGAGGTTACTGCAGGTTAATTGCCGACCGCTGGGTGGCCGCAGTTCGTGCAAACAAACACGTGGCGGCGGCCATCTTTGTTCATTCGAATGCGGTCAGCAGTGTATGCTAAAGATTCTGTGGACCTAAAATCGGATGCGCAAATACACGAACACCGCTGACCCTTACCTTCTCCCATACGGAACTTGCAGCACCAGAGACTAAGTCCCGTTCGAAAATGGGACTTAGTCTATTTTCTGCATGCAATTGACCGACCACACAGCCCAAATCTATGGAACTGTTTTGGGCAGGAAATTGTGCTTGCGGTCTTTCATAAAGGGACCTCCAGCTAACTTTTGATCCACTGGAGGGATTTGGCTGATTTTTGGAAGTGTTTATGTTTGATGTATGCTGAGTCTGAATATGTATGGAGATTGAATGTATGGTTTTAAAGTTACAGTGTATGTGTGAAAACTGTATTTTTACTGTATGTAATAATTATGTTAACTGCTTATCTGAGGGGGTGGATGTGTGGGTTGTACTGTTATTTGATTGGTTATTTTATGCCTCCCCCTGGGTGTGTCCTGTATGTGCACGACTGTAATAAAAACCAGGCTGGGTGTTCCAGCACCTCAGATCTCTTCTGACCCTCTAACTTGCAGCCTTGACTCATGTTTGTAGGGGACATCTATAATCACTACAGGGATTGCTATGCTCTTCATACTCCCTTAGCTACTGAGCTCTTGTAAGAGCTCTTGTTCCTGATCCTGCTTCGCTCTACAGAAGGAAGAGGTTCACCTACTGGAGCCTGGTCGTAGGTCCAGGGCGCAGAGCAGACGGCGAGATACCAGCCCAGAAGCGGTGGTTCGTAGAGTCTGCATTACTTATGGTGGCTACGCAGTAGTTATGGTGTCTACGGTGCTGATGATCCTTTGGTGAGCGCTAGGAGCATCCTTTTCTACGGTCCAACTTCCAGCCAGCCTGGAGGCAACCGTAACAGTGAGATTCGGCTAAATGTAAAGACTGAGCTAGTACCAAGATATCGTCCAAATAAGGAAACACCACAATACCCTGTTCTCTGATTACAGATAGAAGGGCCCCGAGAACATTCGAAAAGATTCTTGGAGCTGTTGCTAGGCCAAATGGAAGAGTGACAAATTTGTAATGCTTGTCTAGAAAAGAGTATTTTAGAAACCAATAGTGGTCTGGATGAATCGGAATGTGAAGATATGCATCCTGTAAGTCTATCGTGGACATATAATGACCTTGCTGAACAAAAGGCAAAATAGTCCTTATAGTCACCATCTTGAAAGTTGGGACTCTTACAAAATGATTAAAAAAACGTCAGATTCAGAACTGGCCTGAATTAATTTTCTTTCTTTGGGACAATGAATAGATTTGAATAAAACCCCAGACCCTGTTGCTGAAACGGAACTGGAATTATTACCCCTGAAAGCTCTAGATCTGAAACACACTTCAGAAAAGCCTGAGCCTTCACCGGATTTGCTGGAATGTGAGAGAGAAAGAATCTTCTCACAGAAGGTCTTACTCTGAATCCTTTTCGATACCCTTGAGAGACAATACTCTGAATCCATTGATTTTGAACAGAACCTGCCCAAATGTCTTGGGATAATTTCAATCTGCCCCCCACCAGCTGAACTGGATCGAGGGCCGCACCTTCATGCAGACTTGGGGGCTAGCTTTGGTTTCTTAAAAGGCTTGGATTTATTCCAACTTGAAGAAGGTTTCCAATTGGAACCAGAGTCTTTAGGGGAAGGATTGGTTTTCTGCTCCTTATTCTGTTGAAAAGAACGAAAACTTTTAGAAGCTTTAGATTTACCCTTAGATCTTTTATCCTGAGGCGAAAAAAACACCCCCAGTGATAGTTGAAATAATTGAATCCAACTGAGAACCAAATAAATTGTTACCTTGGAATGAAAGAGATAGTTCTCTAGACTTAGATACCATGTCAATATTCCAAGATTTAAGCCATAAAGCTCTTCTAGCTAAAAACATAATTTATGTAAGAACTTTCCTGATAAATTCATTTCTTTCATATTAGCAAGAGTCCATGAGCTAGTGACGTATGGGATATACATTCCTACCAGGAGGGGCAAAGTTTCCCAAACCTCAAAATGCCTATAAATACACCCCTCACCACACCCACAAATCAGTTTAACGAATAGCCAAGAAGTGGGGTGATAAAAAAGTGCGAAAGCATATAAAATAAGGAATTGGAATAGTTGTGCTTTATACAAAAAAATCATAACCACCAAAAAGGGTGGGCCTCATGGTCTCTTGCTAATATGAAAGAAATGAATTTATCAGGTAAGTTCTTACATAAATTATGTTTTCTTTCATGTAATTAGCAAGAGTCCATGAGCTAGTGACGTATGGGATAATGACTACCCAAGATGTGGATCTTTCCACACAAGAGTCACTAGAGAGGGAGGGATAAAATAAAGACAGCCAATTCCTGCTGAAAATAATCCACACCCAAAATAAAGTTTAATGAAAACATAAGCAGAAGATTCAAACTGAAACCGCTGCCTGAAGTACTTTTCTACCAAAAACTGCTTCAGAAGAAGAAAACACATCAAAATGGTAGAATTTAGTAAAAGTATGCAAAGAGGACCAAGTTGCTGCTTTGCAAATCTGATCAACCGAAGCCTCATTCCTAAACGCCCAGGAAGTAGAAACTGACCTAGTAGAATGAGCTGTAATCCTTTGAGGCGGAGTTTTACCCGACTCGACATAAGCATGGTGAATTAAGGATTTCAACCAAGATGCCAAAGAAATGGCAGAAGCTTTCTGACCTTTCCTAGAACCGGAAAAGATGACAAATAGACTAGAAGTCTTACGGAAAGACTTAGTAGCCTCAACATAATATTTCAAAGCTCTAACAACATCCAAAGAATGCAACGATTTCTCCTTAGAATTCTTAGGATTAGGACATAATGAAGGAACCACAATTTCTCTACTAATATTGTTGGAATTCACAACCTTAGGTAAAAATTCAAAAGAAGTTCACAACACCGCCTTATCCTGATGAAAAATCAGAAAAGGAGACTCACAAGAAAGAGCAGATAAATCAGAGACTCTTCTGGCAGAAGAGATGGCCAAAAGGAACAAAACTTTCCAAGAAAGTAATTTAATGTCCAATGAATGCATGGGTTCAAAAGGAGGAGCTTGAAGAGCCCTCAGAACCAAATTCAAACTCCAAGGAGGAGAAATTGACTTAATGACAGGTTTTATACGAACCAAAGCTTGTACAAAACAATGAATATCAGGAAGATTAGCAATCTTTCTGTGAAAAAGAACAGAAAGAGCAGAGATTTTTCCTTTCAAGAAACTTGCGGACAAACCTTTATCTAAACCATCCTGAAGAAACTGTAAAATTCTCGGAATTCTAAAAGAATGCCAGGAAAAATGATGAGAAAGACACCAAGAAATATAAGTCTTCCAGACTCTATAATATATCTCTCTAGATACAGATTTACGAGCCTGTAACATAGTATTAATCACAGAGTCAGAGAAACCTCTTTGACCAAGAATCAAGAGTTCAATCTCCATACCTTTAAATTTAAGGATTTGAGATCCTGATGGAAGAAAGGACCTTGTGACAGAAGGTCTGGTCTTAACGGAAGAGTCCACGGCTGGCAAGAGGCCATCCAGACAAGATCCGCATACCAAAACCTGTGAGGCCATGCTGGAGCTACCAGCAGAACAAACGAGCATTCCTTCAGAATCTTGGAGATTACTCTTGGAAGAAGAACTAGAGGCGGAAAGATATAGGCAGGATGATACTTCCAAGGAAGTGATAATGCATCCACTGCCTCCGCCTGAGGATCCCGGGATCTGGACAGATACCTGGGAAGTTTCTTGTTTAGATGAGAAGCCATCAGATCTATTTCTGGGAGTTCCCACATTTGAACAATCTGAAGAAATACCTCTGGGTGAAGAGACCATTCGCCCGGATGCAACGTTTGGCGACTGAGATAATCCGCTTCCCAATTGTCTATAACTGGGATATGAACTGCAGAGATTAGACAGGAGCTGGATTCCGCCCAAACCAGAATTCGAGATACTTCTTTCATAGCCAGAGGACTGTGAGTCCCTCCTTGATGATTAATGTATGCCACAGTTGTGACATTGTCTGTCTGAAAACAAATGAACGACTCTCTCTTCAGAAGAGGCCAAGACTGAAGAGCTCTGAAAATTGCACGGAGTTCCAAAATATTGATCGGTAATCTCACCTCCTGAGATTCCCAAACCCCTTGTGCCGTCAGAGACCCCCACACAGCTCCCCAACCTGTAAGACTTGCATCTGTTGAGATTATAGTCCAGGTCGGAAGAACAAAAGAAGCCCCCTGAATTAAACGATGGTGATCTGTCCACCACGTTAGAGAATGTCGGACAATCGGTTTTAAAGATATTAATTGAGATATCTTTGTGTAATCCCTGCACCATTGGTTCAGCATACAAAGCTGTAGAGGTCGCATGTGAAAACGAGCAAAGGGGATCGCGTCCGATGCAGCAGTCATAAGACCTAGAATTTCCATGCATAAGGCTACCGAAGGGAATGATTGTGACTGAAGGTTTCGACAAGCTGAAATCAATTTTAGACGTCTCTTGTCTGTCAAAGATAGAGTCATGGACACTGAATCTATCTGGAACCCTAAAAAGGTTACCTTTGTCTGAGGAATCAATGAACTTTTTAGTGAATTGATCCTCCAACCATGATCTTGAAGAAACAACACAAGTCGATTCGTATGAGATTCTGCTAAATGTAAAGACTGAGCAAGTACCAAGATATCGTCCAAATAAGGAAATACCACAATACCCTGTTCTCTGATTACAGACAGAAGGGCACCGAGAACCTTTGAAAAAATTCTTGGAGCTGTAGCTAGGCCAAACGGCAGAGCCACAAACTGGTAATGCTTGTCCAGAAAAGAGAATCTCAGGAACTGATAGTGAGCTGGATGAATCGGAATATGCAGATATGCATCCTGCAAATCTATTGTAGACATATAATGCCCTTGCTGAACAAAAGGCAATATAGTCCTTATAGTTACCATTTTGAATGTTGGTATCCTTACATAACGATTGAATATTTTTAGATCCAGAACTGGTCTGAAGGAATTCTCATTCTTGGGTACAATGAAGAGATTCAAATAAAACCCCAGCCCCTGTTCCAAAACTGGAACTGGCATAATTACTCCAGCCAACTCTTGGTACTGGGACACGGGAAAGAAAAAATCTCTTTGCAGGAGGTCTTATCTTGAAACCAATTCTGTACCCTTCTGAAACAATGTTCTGAATCCAAAGATTGTGAACAGAATTGATCCAAATTTCTTTGAAAAAACGTAATCTGCCCCCTACCAGCTGAGCTGGAATGAGGGCCGCACCTTCATGTGGACTTAGAAGCTGGCTTTGCTTTTCTAGAAGGCTTGGATTTATTCCAGACTGGAGATGGTTTCCAAACTGAAACTGCTCCTGAGGATGAAGGATCAGGCTTTTGTTCTTTATTGAAACGAAAGGAACGAAAACGATTATTAGCCCTGTTTTTACCTTTAGATTTTTTATCTTGTGGTAAAAAAGTTCCTTTCCCACCAGTAACAGTTGAGATAATAGAATCCAACTGAGAACCAAATAATTTATTACCCTGGAAAGAAAGGGAAAGTAGAGTTGATTTAGAAGACATATCAGCATTCCAAGTTTTAAGCCATAAAGCTCTTCTAGCTAAAATAGCTAGAGACATAAACCTGACATCAACTCTGATAATATAAAAAATGGCATCACAGATAAAATTATTAGCATGTTGAAGAAGAATAATAATATTATGAGAATCATGATCTGTTACTTGTTGCGCTAAAGTTTCCAACCAAAAAGTTGAAGCTGCAGCAACATCAGCCAATGATATAGCAGGTCTAAGAAGATTACCTGAACACAGATAAGCTTTTCTTAGAAAGGATTCAATTTTCCTATCTAGAGGATCCTTAAACGAAGTACCATCTGCCGTAGGAATAGTAGTACGTTTAGCAAGGGTAGAAATAGCCCCATCAACTTTAGGGATTTTGTCCCAAAACTCTAATCTTTGGGACGGTACAGGATATAATTGCTTAAAACGTTTAGAAGGAGTAAATGAATTACCCAAATTATTCCATTCTCTGGAAATTACTTCAGAAATAGCACCAGGAATAGGAAAAACTTCTGGAATAACCACAGGAGATCTAAAGACCTTGTCTAAACGTTTAGATTTAGTATCAAGAGGACCAGAATCCTCAATTTCTAATGCAATTAGGACTTCTTTAAGTAAAGAACGGATAAATTCCATTTTAAATAAATATGACGATTTATCAGCATCAACCTCTGAGACAGAATCCTCTGTATCAGAAGAATCATTAGAATCAGAATGATGATGTTCATTTAAAAATTCATCTGTATAAAGAGAAGTTTTAAAAGACATTTTATGTTTACCAGAAGGAGGAATAACAGACATAGCCTTCTTAATGGATTCAGAAACAAAATCTCTTATGTTATCAGGAACACTCTGAACATTAGATGTTGATGGAACTGCAACAGGTAATGGTACTTTACTAAAGGAAATATTTTCTGCATTAACAAGTTTGTCATGACAGGTAATACAAACAACAGCTGGAGGAACAACTACCAAAAGTTTACAGCAGATACACTTAGCTTTGGTAGTTCCAGCACCAGGCAACGATTTTCCAGCAGTATCTTCTGACTCAGTTGAAACGTGGGACATCTTGCAATATGTAATAGAAAAAACAACATATAAAGCAAAATTGATCAAATTCCTTAAATGACAGTTTCAGGAATGGGAAAAAATGCCAGTGAACAAGCTTCTAGCAACCAGAAGCAACAAATAATGAGACTTAAATAAAGTGGAGACAAATTTGACGCCCACAATATTTGGCGCCTAAATGCTATTAGCGCCAAAAATGACGCCACATCCGGAACGCCGACATTTTTGGCCCGAAAAACGTCAAAAATGACGCAACTTCCGACGACGCGTATGACGCCGGAAATAGAAAAAAAAAATTTGCGCCAAGAAAGTCCGCGCCAAGAATGACGCAATAAAATGAAGCATTTTCAGCCCCCGCGAGCCTAACAGCCCACAGGGAAAAGTCAAATTTTAAGGTAAGATAAAAATGATATATTCAAATGCATTATCCCAAATATAAAACTGACTGTCTGAAATAAGGAAATGTTGAACATCCTGAGTCAAGGCAAATAAATGTTTGAATACATATATTTAGAACTTTATAAAAAAGTGCCCAACCATAGCTTTAGAGTGTCACAGAAAATAAGACTTACTTACCCCAGGACACTCATCTACATGTTGTAGAAAGCCAAACCAGTACTGAAACGAGAATCAGCAGAGGTAATGGTATATATAAGAGTATATCCTCGATCTGAAAAGGGAGGTAAGAGATGAATCTCTACGACCGATAACAGAGAACCCATGAAATAGACCCCGTAGAAGGAGATCATTGAATTCAAACAGGCAATACTCTCCTCACATCCCTCTGACATTCACTGCACGCTGAGAGGAAAACCGGGCTCCAACCTGCTGCGGAGCGCATATCAACGTAGAATCTAGCACAAACTTACTTCACCACCTCCATAGGAGGCAAAGTTTGTAAAACTGATTTGTGGGTGTGGTGAGGGGTGTATTTATAGGCATTTTGAGGTTTGGGAAACTTTGCCCCTCCTGGTAGGAATGTATATCCCATATGTCACTAGCTCATGGACTCTTGCTAATTACATGAAAGAAATAGCTAAAGACAGATTTAACATCAATTTTGATGATATCAAAAATAGCATCACAGATAAAATGATTAGCATGTTGAAGCAAATGAACAATGCTAGACAAATCAGGATCTGTTTCCTGTTGCGCTAAGCTATCCAACCAAAAGGTTGATGCAGCCGCAACATCAGCCATAGAAATGGCAGGCCTGAGAATATAGCCAGAATATAAATAAGCTTTCCTTAGATAAGAATCAAGTTTCCTATCTAAATGATCTTTAAAAGAAGTACCATAGGAATGGTAGTACGTTTGGCAAGAGTAGAAATAGCCCCATCAATTTTGGGGACTTTTTCTCAAAACTCTAATCTAGCTGCTGGCAAAGGGTACAATCTTTTAAACCTAGAAGAAGGAATGAAAGAAGTACCAGGCTTAACCCACTCCTTAGCAATCACATCAGAAAAAGCATCAGGAACTGGAAAAACCTCAGGAGTAACTACAGGAGGTTTATAAACAGAATTTAAACGTTTACTAGTTTTGATATCAAGAGGACTAGACTCCATTATATCCAAAGTAACCAACACTTCTTTTAACAAGGAACGGATATACTTAATCTTGAAAAGATAAGTAGATTTGTCAGTGTCAATGTCTGAGGTAGGATCTTCTGAATCAGAGAGATCCTCATCAGAGGATGATATCTCAGTATGTTGTCTGTCATTAGAAATTTCATCAACTTTATGAGAAGTTTTAAAAGACCTTTTACGTTTATTAAAAGGCAGAATAGCAGACAAAGCCTTCTGTATCGCATCAGCAATATAATTTTTCATATCAACAGGGATATCATGTACATTTGATGTTGAAGGAACAACAGAAACTGTACTAGTACTGATGGAAACGTTTTTTGTGTGCAAAAGCTTATCATGACAACTTATACATACTACAGCTGGAGATATAATCTCAGCTAACTTACAACAGATACACTTAGCTTTGGTAGAACTGTGATCAGGCAGCAGGGTTCCAACAGTTGCTTCTGAGACAGGATCAGATTGAGACATCTTGCAAAATGTAAAAGAAAAAACAACATTAAATCAAATTATACAATTTCATTATATGGCAGTTTCAGGAATGGGAAAAAATGCATAGCCCTCTGAGCATATAGAAGGCAAGAGGCATATAGGAAGTGGGGTGAAAAATAAAGTTAATTTTCTGGCGCCAAGTATGACGCACGACGCAAAAGGAAGTTGAAATTTTTTTTGCCGCCAACATCCGGAAATGTTGCAACTCGCGTCATAACAGATGCAATCTCATGCAAAGAAACCTGGCGTGAACTAAAACGCCGGAAATGACAAACTTATGTCATCAAAGACGTACCTTCACACCAAAAAAATTCTCGCGCCAAGAATGATGCAATAAATAACAGCATTTTGTGACCTCGCGAGCCTAACTGAAAGAAAAACAGTCAATTTAAAAAAAGGACTATACCCCAGGTAAGAAAAATAACTTCCTAAAACATGCTCCACAAACTGAAACAGACAGTCTGCAAAAGGAAATATACATAGACCTAACTCATGGCAAATTTAAGCAACACATATATTTAAAACTTTATATTAATACTTTATGTATTAATATAAAGTTTTAAATATATGTGTTACAAACCAAAGTTGAGAGTGTCTTAAATAATGAAAACATACTTACTGAAAGACACCCATCCGCATATAGCAGACAGCCAAACCAGTACTGAAAAAGTATCAGCAGAGGTAATGGTATATAAGAGTATATTGTCGATCTGAAAAGGGAGGTAGGAGATTAATCCCTACGACCGATAACAGAGAACCTTTGAAAAGATATCCCGCGAGGAAAACTATAAAATCAATAGGCGATACTCCCTTCACATCCCTCTGACAAACATTGTACTCTGAGAGGAATTGGGCTTCAAAATGCTGAGAAGCGCTTATCATAGATGAAAAATCAAGCACAAACTTACTTTACCACCTCCATAGGAGGCAAAGTTTGTAAAACTTAATTGTGGGTGTGGTGAGGGGTGTATTTACAGGCATTTTGGGGTTTGGGAAACTTTGCCCCTCCTGGTAGGATTGTATATCCCATACGTCACTAGCTCATGGACTCTTGCCAATTACATGAAACAAAGTGTATTTTAACAGTTCACCCTTACAGCACCTGCGCTATCGGTGAGCACAAAAGTAAAAAAAAAAAAAAAAAAAAAAAGGTAACAGATTAGTGCAGGTGAAGTAAAACATACTGTGTATAACTCAGAAGCGACTACAAAGCGTGCTATGCTGACCACTCTAAATTTAAAGCAATCGTAACCTTCAAAATATTACTTTTTTTTTTAAGTGCCCAAAAGCGCTACAAACAGCTAGTATAAGGTGTTTGGTGTATAAATATATGTCCCCAGACTATGTGAAGCTTGTGAATATGTGCATACTGATAGCCAGTGGGCTATGAAGGTGCATGTATTTACCTTTCATCACCTATGTCCACTGTGCTTACCTCAGCTGCAACAACTTGATTCCAGTAGATGAGCCCATCCTGAGCACAAAGCCAAGGATATAAATCAATAACAGCATCTACTACCAAGGGGATTGGTGGAAAAGTCCACATTTCACCTGGGGAGGAATGTGGACCCATAAGGACTAATATACACTGTGGACCAGAGGATTGATGGTTAAGTCCACATTTCACCTGGGATGCATGCAATATTTCTCCCTGTGAAAAGACCTTTCACTGGCTGGCTAATAACTCATTGTCTACCCCTCTGTAGGATAAAACAGACAATGTGTCCACAGCACCAACGTTCCAATATTCTTTATTCAAGCACAAAAAAAGCAATAAACAGCGACGTTTCTGGGACAGACACCTTAATCATGCATAGGTTAAATGGACTGATGAGCTGCCTTTTAAACGCTCATCTGTCTGTAGGACAGGTTACTGCAACGAGGAGTAGCTATTGCACTTCACTTTCATCTCACTCCTCATCAAGGAGGCAAAAAAACATAACTGAGGACAATGGGAAGTGGGAGGATTTAAAGCTCTGGTGTATTGGGGTGTCTTGCCTCCTCCTAGTGGTCAGGAGGGCAATATTCCCCCATGTGATGACTCGTGGACACTCACTGATTAAATAAATAACAGGCTGTTAGGTTTTTGGGCTGCCACATAGATTTTATTTTTTTTTGTCAACCAATGCCTTAGGTACTTGTTGATGCAGGGTAAAAATGTAATTGTAATACTTTATTGAAAGTAGAGTGTGCCAAAAAAGGTCTACAACCCACCATTGGATCTGACCCCAAAAACTATAAAACAAAAGAATTATGACCCTAAACATTTATATAAAGAAGACAGAATGGCAAAAATAATCTTATAGCTATGTAGGCTACAAACAAAAAAGTTAAATTTCTAAATAAAAAAGTGTTTTAAATGCAAAATGTCCTGTGTGAAGCAGCATATGTAAGATCTACCAGCTCATAAAAACTCTCCCATGCCATTCAGGAAAAAGTAAAATGCACATAACTTTATTTTATCGTAAATGTAGAATGGAAATTTAAGAGAACTTAACGATGAAAAAAAACAAAACACAGTGCTCAATGTGCATAGAGTGCTCTAAAAAGTTTATATGATCAGTTTAATTGCGTGATTATTTGCTGATCCAAGATTTAGTAAGATTTTAATAATATAAAATTACACAGGGCCAGCCTGTTAGGTATAAGTTTATATTCATTATGGGTAGCCGGTTACTACTGATATTAACAATAAAAGCTGAGCTAGCAAGTAAAACAAAAGAAATAAAGTTTTAAAGTTTATGAAGAGCAGAAATACAGTATTTATCAACTCAAATGCACTCTTGCCAGTTGTTTGTACATATATTGTATAGAAGACATCCAGTTGTTTGTACATATATTGTATAGAAGACAGCCAGTTGTTCATACATATATTGTTTTGAATAGTATTGTTTGCAAATGAGTTGAACCTTGAAAGTACAAACAATGAAGAATAATCCCTGTTTGTGTGACTTTTTAACTGACAACAGAACATTGAAAATCACCAGGTTCAGTACATATCAGTGTTTATTTGACCTTATATACTAATATTAATATGCCATTCCAAATAGATTCTGGTACGGTCGGTGGTATTTTTAGCGTTAGATATTTGATACAAAGACTGCAGATTAGCAGCACAAATTAATGTCACTGAATGATGATTGTTCATTGACATTCTATAAATGTTTACTGCAAGTATTAAACCTGACATTATGAAAGCAAGCACCAAGCAGGTCCTCCTGTACAAATACACAAAGAGGTGCAAACAATTTTACATTAACTTTTTCAGCAATAGAGAAGCCTTACAAGGTTCTGTCGCTTATAATGAAAAGGTTCAACAGGTAAAAATCACTGATCAAAACCATGACCTTCCATATCCAATGCACAGAATGGAGATTTTCAGACTAAGGAGATATTTGTAAGGAATAAAAATGTAGTGTTCATGAAAGTCTCCCATTTCTTGCCCTCAGGGACCACAGGAAGGCTAGATTTGCAGGTATGTGAGATGCAGCACAGGAGACAATCACTGTCTCAGATACCCGTTTAAACTCTTGCCTTTTAGTGGTCAATGAAGATGGCATGGATCATCTACATAGCACTATAATTATTCAGTATAAGGATAACTGGTTGTGCACTAGTGCTATTTATATTAAACAGACAATGGTGTGATGCATTAATTTAATGCATTGCTTTCAACTCTTTCAGGACTACATTACATGAAGTCATTTAAAATATAAATGTTTATTTAAATTCAGCCTGTAACTAACCCCCACTCACGACACTGTCACTGACATCCTGGTCTGTGATTGGCTGTATTGCAAACAGCTTAAATAAAAATGCATGTCAAACAAAAGGGGGGGAAGGCTTTAGGAATATGGTACATTTAATTTACTATATGCATATTGTAAATGGCTCAGTGTAATGTGATCCTCATTGGAACTGGAAGCGATATATTAATCTGAAAAGGGGCAGTAAAGTCTAAATTAAATGTTCACTACTCAGATAGAGCATGTGATTTTGAACAGCTTTACAAGTCACATCTATTATCTATTTTGCTTTATTATGGTATTTTTAGATGAAAATCATATCTAGGTAGGCTCATTGGCAGCAATGCACTACTGGCTATGTGCTGATTGGTGACTGCATATATAAATGCCTCGTCACTGGTTCACCAGATGTGCTCAGCTAGCTCTCAGTAGTGCATTGCTGTTCCTGCAACAAAAGACACCAAAGGAATAAAGCAAATTTTATAAAAAAAGGAAATTAAAAAGTCGTTTAAAATGACATGTTCTATCTGAATTGTGAAAGCAAAATTTTGAGTTTCCTGTCCCTTTAATACATTACCACAAAGTCCCGTTAAGATCCTGATCTCGTCTTTGTAAATAAAAATAAACATTTAGTGTTGCATTTAAACAGTCAAGTAACACTGCTGTGCAACAGCAGATACTATTGCTTCGTCATAAGATTTAAAATGCCATTTAAAGATTTCCTGTAGTGTTCAGAACCAACAGTACATACATAATTAACATTCACGTTTAGCTTTGCATTCAGAGTAAAGGGCCTTAATTAACAAAGGTTTGTGTCACCTAAAGAATGTAGTGCTAGTTTTAATAAGAAATTTAGATACAGAAAAAATTAATGTAAGAAAATAGTGTTCTTTTTTCTTTATAACAATTACATTAAAGGTTTCTTGTGTCATTGTCCCACATAAGCTCCCTTTGTTTTTTTAATTGTATTTCCTTTACTCACCAAAACAATCAGCAGATTGATGGGGATTTGTGCACAGAGGGTTTAAGCCTTGTGGAGCAACGAAACCTTTACATTTTGCATGAGGTATTGCACAGATTAATAAAAAAGCAAAAAGGCAACAAAAATATACAGCAAATTGGTAGACCATTTACATGATAATTTTACAGAATTCAGAGTTTTTAGTATCCGTTCACCTTAAAAAAAATATATATTATATATATAAGTATATTTTGATCAATCATCCCATTCTTCCTCATCCTCAAAGTCTTCTTCCTCATCCTCATCTTCATCTGTATCTATAAAGCCAACAAACATGTTAGTAATAATTTGATAACATTTATGATGCAATAAACACATTTCTATATCACTAGTATATATCACAGCTAGTCTATATCACAGCTGGTTTCACTAAATGCACTTGGTACATCAAGTTGTTTTTTGTCAGTATAGTGAGAAAATAAGGTCAACATCACCACCTGCTGGTCTATTTAGGTAAGGCATTGTGATATAGCATAAAAACAAACTAACTGGGAATCCACATTTTTCAAAACATAGGTCACATTTTAATAAAAAAACTAAATGTTTAAAACTGTGCTAATAAAGAAAATGTACAAAAAATCCAAATAGCAGGACCAGGTGTATTCTTGAAATCCTCTGAATGATAATTCCAATCAGCAATCATCCAAACAAAGAGAAAAGAACAATAATGGAATCTTGTTAGTTCATTGAAGTAAGGTAAGACTGAAGAAATATAATCACATTAAACTCAGCTATAACTTGGCTCTAATGGTACAAGATCATTGGGACCCTTCCCAAATCTAGGAACAAGAGGAACAAGTAAAAATATACTGTATATACTGACTAAAAGCCTTAGGGAACAAACAACTGCACACAGCACAACAATTGTAGGAACCTAGTGGCCCATTCAAATCTGCTCTCAGTAAATCTTTAGCCTGATTTAGGCTGCAAGCAGAAGCATTGCCCACATTTCTATGCTTCTTATGAGAATGTGACAAGGAGGAGTTAGAGGAAGGGAAAGATTTTAATAGGGGATAAAGAACCAGCAGCCATATGGCAAATAGAGCAATATGTGTATCTGCACTTTATAAAAGGATTACACTGTAAACAGATGGCCAGATGCACCTAAACATTTATTAAAACTACAAGGCATTATTTTCAGCATACAATAGATGGTGAGGTATATTCCCTTAGAAAACTAAATTAAGTAACGTAGAAACACCAAAGCTCATCATTCATCATCTATAAAACAGGAAAACCCCTAAATAAACTAATTCCACTAACAATTAAAGCAGCACAAGAACAAATGGTGTTGAAACTGTAACCCTGCACGTAACCCAGGGGCTAGTTGGATAGTTTGTGAGAGAGTACCCCGATATATATACATCTCATTTATTTTTCTCCATAGCAAAACACCCAAAAAACCTTGACAGATGTTCTTTTAAACTTACTTGGTATCATAAGCTAATTTGAAAGTGCCTCACCACATACAACATTGCACCTCATGTACACACCCCATTTATATTAATCATATATGATTCTAAATCAGGCTCTCATGCCAAGCAACAATAGCCAATCACTTTACCCCAAACAGCCAGTGGTACTTAACGAGGTAATAATTATATTACTTGTGGATGATTGGTTTGTTTTGCTGCAAATACTAAATTAAAGCACCACCAATGTTACATAAATATTAGATTGGCAAATATTTTGTTTGAAGGGACACTAAACCCAAATTTTTTCTTTAATGATTCAGATGGAGCAAGTAATTTTAAGCAAATTTCTAATTTACTCCTATTATCAATTTTTCTTCTTTCTCTTCCTATCTTTATTTAAAAAGCAGTAATTTAAAGCTTAGGAGCCAGACCATTTTAGGCTCAGCTTCCTGGATAGCGCTTGATTGATGGCTACATTTAGCAAACCAATAAGCAAGCACAACCAAGGTTTTCAACCAAAAATGGTCCGGCTATTAAGCTTTACATTCCTGCTTTTTAAATAAAGATAGCAAGAGAACGAAGAAAAATTAATAGGAGTAAAATCGAAAGTTGCTTAAAATTGCATGCTCTATCTGAATCATTAAATAAAAAATGTGGGTTTAGTGTTTCTTTAAGAAATAAAATTGTATTAATAGGCAAAAGAACACTGTTGGACTATTTTTTTTTTACTACTATAAAAATACCATTTGAGGAACTCTGCTCTAGAAAGGCAAAATTGAATGACAATAATTGGAGCCTACTCTATAAGCACATCCCCCTTAGATAAAGCTTCTCTTAGGAACCTGCATGGATATATATATATATATCATCTTTCTTTGAGAAAGCGCCAGTGGGGTGTTAAATGCGTCAGATGACGTATCTCCTCGTCTTTTGTGAGTTTGTCTCGAACTTTTAATGCATATCGAATACATTTTCAATTGTTTTATTAAGGCTTGTGCATAGTGTCTATCCTCTACTATTAAGGACTGCATTTAACTCTTTACCTGTAAGGAGATTTTGTTATTTTCCTATTATATATATATATTTTTAAATGCTACAATAAGTTGGTGGCACCGCCAATGAATGGTTGTAGTACTGCCTGCTCTATAGACACTAAGCAGAGTTTGCTACTGTAAATGTGTGACCCACTATTGGGAATACATCCTACTTAGAATCTGCAGGGGAGTTTGATTTGGAACCCTAATGACTGCACTACCTGCTTATCAGAAGAAGAAAGAAAGAAAAAGGTCAAGGCGAAAAGTGGACAGGGAAATTAAGCATCAAGCTTGGTGCTAAAAAATGGCTTTAGCTTTCTATTGGAAAAAGTAAGCTTACTCTCTTCTCTTTGGTAATTTATTTGCTATTCAGTGGTTATTAAATGCAAAGTATTCTTCAGGTATTTTGTTTTAATAGGTGGTACTCTTAAAACCCCAATTCATCCTGATGCTAAAGGGTTTTCCAAGAATGTATCAAAGTGTTAAAAATTTATGAAACCCACATTTTTACTTTCATGATTCAGATAGATCATGCAATTTTAATTTACTCCTATTATCATTTTTTTATTCGTTCTCTTGGTATCTTTATTTTAAAAAGCAGGAATCTAAGATTAGGAGCTGGCCTTTTTTTGGTTCAGAACCCTGGGTAGCGCTTGCTGATTGGTGGCTACATTTAGCCACCAATAAGCAAGCGCTATCCAGGTGCTGAACCAAATATTAGCTGTCTCCTAAGCTTAAATTCCTGCTTTTCAAACAGATACTAAGAGAACAAAGAAAATTGATAATAGGAGTAAATTAGAAAGTTGCTTAAAATTGCATGCTCTATCTGAATCATGAAAGAAAAAAAATGGGTTTAATTTCCTTTTAATTGTGCTATGCTTAGTTTTCATGCTCTTTTCTCTCACTGTCTTATTTTTGTACATCAACCTTGCTTAGCAAATTGAGATTATAGTTATCTGAAGTGCCTTTGAATACAATGGATATTTATCCTATGGGGAAAAAAATTGTCTGGTATGCAATTATAAACTTCATAAACCTCATCTCAACTATTTCCTTCTGTTACAAGTCGCACAGGGATTTTGATTGCTTACAAGAGCATGTGTCTTTAAATTTCTGTACTCCCCTGTATTTAAAGAAACACACTGTACTGAGGGTTTAGCTGACTAAAACATGTTCAGAATCAGAAAAGAAATATACTTTTAGCACCCCCTTCTCTCTCAGCATTTGTTCTCTTTAGCGCAAGAGGCAGTGCGCCCAATGAGAAGCCAAACCACTCTTACTCCTGTACACAGATCCTGTTAAACAGCTGTTCCAAAAAGCAGCACCATGCAGTATTTTTTAATTTAGATGCCAAAGCTGGTACTGGAGTGCACTCTATTTCTTTTTCTATGAGATAGTTGGTGCAGCTGTACTGCCTGCTAGTACAATAACCAAATATTAACAAGCACACACTGGCAAAGTTATATTTATTTTGCATTTTTAAACTTTTTTAAAGACCTAAGATAAATATTAACTTTAGGGTTTCTTTAACGAAAGGTTTAATTAATTTGACATAACATTCATCCAGAAATATATTCCCTTCCTATAACAATAGCACTACACAATCAAAAATAGGTTCATTATGAAATAACTAACATTTCAGTATGAAGTTTTCTTTAAGATATCTTCCCAAACATACAAAATCGTACAAGTGATCTGGGTATGACTCATTCTATGTGTGGAGTATATTGACAAAAAAAAAAAGAAGAAGGCTAAGACACTGGACCCCACCACACCTGTGGCAGGCTTGTGACTAACCCCTTCACCGTCACTCAGATTTCATTTTGGCTATCCTCTCACTACTTTAAGCTAAATCTTTCCAAAACTGGGCTCCTTATTCCCCCCCCTTCATCCAAAAATCCCCACCCCCATCTTTTTATAACTGTTAATAGCATCATTACCCCAACCCTGCACACCCGATGTCTTGAGGTCACACTTGACTCAGATCTCTTATTCACTCCTCACATCCAGTCTTTGGCCAAGCCCTGCAGTTTCGACCTTAAAGCATCTCCATAATTCGCCACTTCCTTACACAAGACACAGTTAAGATATTAATCCACTTTCTCATCACTTCTCGTCTTGACTATTGAAACTCCATCATCTCTAGTCTCCCTAATTAACGTCTATCTCCTTTACAATTCATAATGAATGCCACTGCCATGCTGATGTTCCTTAAAAATCGCTCTTCTATTGCTGCACCTCTCTGCCAATCCCTTCACTGGCTTCCTTGAGCCTCCAAAGTTAAACACAAAGTTCTGACTCTGACATTCAAGGCCCTCAATGGCACTGCTCCCCACTATACCTCAGACATTATCTTCTTATACTCTCCCTCCCGTCCCCTTCACTCTACTTATGACCTCCTTACCACCTCCTCACACCTCCTCTCCAGACTAGCCCCTATTTTGTGGAACTCTGTCTGGCTTTACAAGACTCCTAGTTTTGAAAGTTTCAAGTGCTCTTTAAAGACTCTACTGTTAAGGGATGCATACAATATACAATTACCTTTTTGAACCTCAGTTTTCCCCTCCATTCTAATCCCTGTGAACCCCTTAGCAGGTAAGCCTACGAGCCCAGCTGTTAGTAGATCACCTTCATGAGAGCTGATTTACTACAGTGCAACTCTTGGCAGGGCCCTTTTACCACTTCTTCCCTATAAATGTTACCTTGCATATCATACCTCTATATATAGCGCTGTGGAATTTGTTGGCGCTCTACAAATAACGGATAATAATAATAATACTAGGAGTGATTATATCACTGCCCAATACTCCAATCTCCCCTTTGTCTCTCAGTAGCATCTCTCTGAGTGAAAACCAAGCCTCAATTTGGTCTGAGGACCTCTGTCAACAAAGTATCTGGAGCACCTCAATTTTGCCTGTAGAGGCAAAGAAAATACTGTAATACCAGAGGTTGGAGGTTGAAGTGTTCTTAGAGCTTTAGGAATCTTTGCCATTAGTTGATTTCCCAGGAATAATGGTTCATGGACTCTCACCACCTTATGAAAGAAATCTAAATCTGCCTCATGAAAGGACACAAAAGATGGGCTAAGACTTACAAAGAATTGAAGCAAACTATAAGCCAATGCATTAAGAAGATGTTCATGCTCGAGTGGTATGTTAATTTATCACAAAATCATACAACGGTCTTGTAACAAACTAGATGTATCATGTCCCTTTAACAGGCTTTCACTGGTATGGATATTCATTAAGGTGTTTGATGCTCCAAATCTGTACATTAAAAGGACCATTCAATGCAGAGTAGAATTGTATAATTAACAAGTTCATAATAAAAAGACAATGATTTAACACCTACTATGAATTTCAAATAAGCAGTAATTTTTTTTCTTCGGACAAATGTATTTCTTCTTCCATTCTCCAGCCCCCTGTATTCATGTGACTGACATCAGCCAATCACAGACTAGTATATGTATACCCTGTGAGCTTGTGCACATGCTCAGAAGGATCTTGTTCCCCAGAAAAACATCATTTATGTAAGAACTTACCTGATAAATTCATTTCTTTCATATTGGCAAGAGTCCATGAGCTAGTGACGTATGGGATATACAATCCTACCAGGAGGGGCAAAGTTTCCCAAACCTCAAAATGCCTACAAATACACCCCTCACCACACCCACAAATTAGTTTAACGAATAGCCAAGTAGTGGGGTGATAAAGAAAGGAGTAAAAAGCATCAACAAAGGAATTTGGAAATAATTGTGCTTTATACAAAAAAACATAATTTATGTAAGAACTTACCTGATAAATTAATTTCTTTCATATTAGCAAGAGTCCATGAGCTAGTGACGTATGGGATATACATTCCTACCAGGAGGGGCAAAGTTTCCCAAACCTCAAAATGCCTACAAATACACCCCTCACCACACCCACAAATCAGTTTAACGAATAGCCAAGAAGTGGGGTGATAAGAAAAAAGTGCGAAAGCATAAGAAATAAGGAATTGGAAATAATTGTGCTTTATACAAAAAAATCATAACCACCACAAAAAAAGGGGTGGGCCTCATGGACTCTTGCTAATATGAAAGAAATGAATTTATCAGGTAAGTTCTTACATAAATTATGTTTTCTTTCATGTAATTAGCAAGAGTCCATGAGCTAGTGACGTATGGGATAATGACTACCCAAGATGTGGATCTTTCCACGCAAGAGTCACTAGAGAGGGAGGGATAAAATAAAGACAGCCAATTCCTGCTGAAAATAATCCACACCCAAAATAAAGTTTAAATGAACATAAGCAGAAGATTCAAACTGAAACAGCTGCCTGAAGTACTTTTCTACCAAAAACTGCTTCAGAAGAAGAAAACACATCAAAATGGTAGAATTTAGTAAAAGTATGCAAAGAGGACCAAGTTGCTGCTTTGCAAATCTGATCAACCGAAGCTTCATTCCTAAACGCCCAGGAAGTAGAAACTGACCTAGTAGAATGAGCTGTAATCCTTTGAGGCGGAGTTCTACCCGACTCGACATAAGCATGATGAATTAAAGATTTCAACCAAGATGCCAAAGAAATGGCAGAGGCCTTCTGACCTTTCCTAGAACCGGAAAAGTTAACAAATAGACTAGAAGTCTTTCGGAAATTCTTAGTAGCTTCAACATAATATTTCAAAGCTCTAACCACATCCAAAGAATGCAATGATTTCTCCATAGAATTCTTAGGAGTAGGACATAATGAAGGAACCACAATCTCTCTACTAATGTTGTTGGAATTCACAACCTTAGGTAAAAATTCAAAAGAAGTTCGCAACACCGCCTTATCCTGATGAAAAATAAAAAAAGGAGACTCACAAGAAAGAGCAGATAATTCAGAAACTCTTCTGGCAGAAGAGATGGCCAAAAGGAACAAAACTTTCCAAGAAAGTAATTTAATGTCCAATGAATGCATAGGTTCAAACGGAGGAGCTTGAAGAGCCCCCAGAACCAAATTCAAACTCCAAGGAGGAGAAATTGACTTAATAACAGGTTTTATACGCACCAAAGCTTGTACAAAACAATGAATATCAGGAAGATTAGCAATCTTTCTGTGAAAAAGAACAGAAAGAGCAGAGATTTGTCCTTTCAAGGAACTTGCAGACAAACCTTTATCCAAACCATCCTGAAGAAACTGTAAAATTCTTGGAATTCTAAAAGAATGCCAGGAAAACTGATGAGAAAGACACCAAGAAATATAAGTCTTCCAGACTCTATAATATATCTCCCTAGATATAGATTTACGAGCCTGTAACATAGTATTAATCACAGAGTCAGAGAAACCTCTTTGACTAAGAATCAAGCGTTCAATCTCCATACCTTTAAATTTAAGGATTTGAGATCCTGATGGAAAAAAGGACCTTGAGACAGAAGGTCTGGTCTTAACGGAAGAGTCCACGGTTGGCAAGAAGCCATCCGGACAAGATCCGCATACCAAAACCTGTGAGGCCATGCTGGAGCTACCAGCAGAACAAACGAGCATTCCTTCAGAATTTTGGAGATCACTCTTGGAAGAAGAACTAGAGGCGGAAAGATATAGGCAGGATGATACTTCCAAGGAAGTGACAATGCATCCACTGCTTCCGCTTGAGGATCCCTGGATCTGGACAGATACCTGGGAAGTTTCTTGTTTAGATGAGAGGCCATCAGATCTATTTCTGGAAGCTCCCACATTTGAACAATCTGAAGAAATACCTCTGGGTGAAGAGACCATTCGCCCGGATGCAATGTTTGGCGACTGAGATAATCCGCTTCCCAATTGTCTATACCTGGGATATGAACCGCAGAAACTAGACAGGAGCTGGATTCCGCCCAAACCAGAATTCGAGATAATCATAGCTAGAGGACTGTGAGTCCCTCCTTGATTGATGTATGCCACAGTTGTGACATTGTCTGTCTGAAAACAAATGAACGATTCTCTCTTCAGAAGAGGCCAAGACTGAAGAGCTCTGAAAATTGCACGGAGTACCAAAATATTGATCGGTAATCTCACCTCCTGAGATTCCCAAACCCCTTGTGCCGTCAGAGACCCCCACACAGCTCCCCAACCTGTAAGACTTGCATCTGTTGAAATTACAGTCCAGGTCGGAAGAACAAAAGAAGCCCCCTGAATTAAACAATGGTGATCTGTCCACCACGTCAGAGAGTGTCGTACAATCGGTTTTAAAGATATTAATTGAGATATCTTTGTGTAATCCCTGCACCATTGGTTCAGCATACAGAGCTGAAGAGGTCGCATGTGAAAACGAGCAAAGGGGATCGCGTCCGATGCAGCAGTCATAAGACCTAGAATTTCCATGCATAAGGCTACCGAAGGGAATGATTGTGACTGAAGGTTTTCGACAAGCTGATATCAATTTTAGACGTCTCTTGTCTGTCAAAGATAGAGTCATGGACACTGAATCTATCTGGAAACCCAAAAAGGTTACCCTTGTCTGAGGAATCAATGAACTTTTTAGTAAATTGATCCTCCAACCATGATCTTGAAGAAACAACACAAGTCGATTCGTATGAGATTCTGCTAAATGTAAAGACTGAGCAAGTACCAAGATATCGTCCAAATAAGGAAATACCACAATACCCTGTTCTCTGATTACAGACAGAAGGGCACCGAGAACCTTTGTAAAAATTCTTGGAGCTGTTGCTAGACCAAACGGTAGAGCCACAAACTGGTAATGCTTGTCTAGGAAAGAGAATCTCAGAAACTGAAAATGATCTGGATGAATCGGAATATGTAGATATGCATCCTGTAAATCTATTGTAGACATATAATGCCCTTGCTGAACAAAAGGCAGGATAGTCCTTATAGTTACCATTTTGAATGTTGGTATCCTTACATAACGATTCAATATCTTTAGATCCAGAACTGGTCTGAAGGAATTCTCCTTCTTTGGTACAATGAAGAGATTTGAATAAAACCCCAGCCCCCGTTCCAGAACTGGAACTGGCATAATTACTCCAGCCAACTCTAGATCTGAAACACATTTCAGAAATGCTTGAGCCTTCGCTGGATTTACTGGGACACGGGAAAGAAAAAATCTCTTTGCAGGAGGTCTTATTTTGAAGCCAATTCTGTACCCTTCTGAAACAATGTTCTGAATCCAAAGATTGTGAACAGATTTGATCCAAATTTCTTTGAAAAAACGTAATCTGCCCCCTACCAGCTGAGCTGGAATGAGGGCCGCACCTTCATGTGGACTTAGAAGCTGGCTTTGATTTTCTAGAAGGCTTGGATTTATCCCAGACTGGAGATGGTTTCCAAACTGATACCGCTCCTGAGGATGAAGGATCAGGTTTCTGTTCCTTGTTGTGACGAAAGGAACGAAAACGATTATTAGACCTGAATTTACCTTTAGATTTTTTATCCTGTGGTAAAAAAGTTCCTTTCCCTCCAGTAACAGTTGAAATAATAGAATCCAACTGAGAACCAAATAATTTATTACCCTGGAAAGAAAGGGAAAGCAGAGTAGACTTAGAAGACATATCAGCATTCCAAGTTTTAAGCCATAAAGCTCTTCTAGCTAAAATAGCTAGAGACACATACCTGACATCAACCCTAATGATATCAAAGATGGCATCACAAATAAAATTATTAGCATGTTGAAGAAGAATAATAATGCTATGAGAATTATGATCTGTGACTTGTTGCGCTAAAGCTTCCAACCAAAAAGTTGAAGCTGCAGCAACATCCGCCAAAGATATAGCAGGTCTAAGAAGATTACCTGAACACAAATAGGCTTTTCTTAGAAAGGATTCAATTTTCCTATCTAAAGGATCCTTAAAGGAAGTACCATCTGCCGTAGGAATCGTAGTACGTTTAGCAAGAGTAGAGACAGCCCCATCAACCTTAGGGATTTTGTCCCAAAACTCTAATCTCTCAGATGGCACAGGATATAATTGCTTAAAACGTTTAGAGGGAGTGAATGAATTACCCAAATTATTCCATTCCCTGGAAATTACTTCAGAAATAGCACTAGGAACAGGAAAAACTTCTGGAATAACTACAGGAGATTTAAAAACCTTATCTAAACGTTTAGATTTAGTATCAAGAGGACCAGAATCCTCAATTTCTAAAGCAATTAGAACTTCTTTAAGTAAAGAACGAATAAATTCCATTTTAAATAAATATGAAGATTTATCAGCATCAACCTCTGAGACAGAATCCTCTGAACCAGAAGAACCATTATCAGAATCAGAATGATGATGTTCATTTAAAAATTCATCTGAACAATGAGAAGTTTTAAAAGATTTTTTATGTTTACTAGAAGGAGGAATAACAGACAAAGCCTTCTTAATGGATTCAGAAACAAAATCTCTTATGTTATCAGGAACACTCTGAGTATTAGATGTTGACGGAACAGCAACAGGTAATGGAACTTTACTAAAGGAAATTTTATCTGCATTAACAAGTTTGTCATGACATTCAATACAAACAACAGCTGGAGGAACAGATACCAAAAGTTTACAGCAGATACACTTAGCTTTGGTAGCTCCAGCACCAGGCAGCGATTTTCCTGAAGTAACCTCTGACTCAGTTGCAACGTGGGACATCTTGCAATATGTAATAGAAAAAACAACATATAAAGCAAAATAGATCAAATTCCTTAAATGACAGTTTCAGGAATGGGAAAAAATGCCAGTGAACAAGCTTCTAGCAACCAGAAGCAATAAATAATGAGACTTAAATAATGTGGAGACAAAAGAGACGTCCATATTTTTTTAGCGCCAAATAAGACGCCCACATTATTTGGCGCCTAAATGCTTTTGGCGCCAAAAATGACGCCACATCCGGAACGCCGACACTTTTGACGCAAAAAAAGTCAAAAAATGACGCAACTTCCGGCGACACGTATGACGCCGTAAACAGAAAAAAAAATTTGCGCCAAAAAATTCCGCGCCAAGAATGACGCAATAAAATGAAGCATTTTCAGCCCCCGCGAGCCTAACAGCCCACAGGGAAAAGTCAAATTTTTAAGGTAAGAAAAAATGATTGATTCAAATGCATTATCCCAAATATGAAACTGACTGTCTGAAAATAAGGAATGTTGAACATCCTGAGTCAAGGCAAATAAATGTTTGAATACATATATTTAGAACTTTATTAAAAAAGTGCCCAACCATAGCTTAGAGTGTCACAGAAAATAAGATTTACTTACCTCAGGACACTCATCTACATGTTGTAGAAAGCCAAACCAGTACTGAAACGAAAATCAGCAGAGGTAATGGTATATATATATATATATAAGAGTATATCGTCGATCTGAAAAGGGAGGTTAGAGATGAATCTCTACGACCGATAACAGAGAACCTATGAAATAGACCCCGTAGAAGGAGATCATTGCATTCAAATAGGCAATACTCTCCTCACATCCCTCTGACATTCACTGCACGCTGAGAGGAAAACCGGGCTCCAACCTGCTGCGGAGCGCATATCAACGTAGAATCTAGCACAAACTTACTTCACCACCTCCATAGGAGGCAAAGTTTGTAAAACTGATTTGTGGGTGTGGTGAGGGGTGTATTTGTAGGCATTTTGAGGTTTGGGAAACTTTGCCCCTCCTGGTAGGAATGTATATCCCATACGTCACTAGCTCATGGACTCTTGCTAATTACATGAAAGAAATCATAACCACCATAAAAAGGGTGGGCCTCATGGACTCTTGCCAATATGAAAGAAATTCATTTATCAGGTAAGTTCTTACATAAATTATGTTTTCTTTCATGTAATTGGCAAGAGTCCATGAGCTAGTGACGTATGGGATATCAATACCCAAGATGTGGAACTCCACGCAAGAGTCACTAGAGAGGGAGGGATAAAATAAAAAACAGCCATTTTCCGCTGAAAAGAATAATCTACAACCCAAATAATAAGTTTATTCTTTTAATGACAAGAAAAACTTAAAACATCAGCAGAAGAATCAAACTGAAAGAGCTGCCTGAAGAACTTTTCTACCAAAAACTGCTTCTGAAGAAGCAAATACATCAAAACGGTAGAATTTAGTAAATGTATGCAAAGAAGACCAAGTTGCTGCTTTGCAAATCTGATCAACTGAAGCTTCACGAAGTGGAGAATGATCTAGTAGAATGAGCTGTAACTCTCTGAGGCGGGGTCTTACCAGACTCCAAATAAGCTGAATGAATCAAAAGCTTTAACTAAGAAGCCAAGGAAATACCAGAAGCCTTCTGACCTTACCTAGGACCCGAAAATATAACAAATAGACTAGAAGTCTTCCTGAAATCTTTAGTAGCTTTAACTTAATATTTCAAAGCTCTTACCACATCCAAAGAATGTAAGGATCTTTCCATAGAATTCTTAGGATTAGGACACAAGGAAGGAACAACAATTTATCTACTAATGTTGTTAGAATTCACAACTTTAGGCAAAAATTGAAATGAAGTCCGCAAAACCGCCTTATCCTGATGAAAAATCAGAAAAGGAGATTCACAAGAAAGAGCAGCTCAGAAACTCTTCTAGCAGAAGAGATGGCCAAAAGGAACAACACTTTCCAAGAAAGTAGTTTAATGTCCACAGAATGCATAGGCTCAAGTGGATGAGCCTGTACCATCTTCAAAACCAAATTAAGACTCCAAGGAGGAGAAATTGATTTAATGACGGGCTTAATACGAACTAAAGCCTGTACAAAACAGTGAATATCAGGAAGTTTAGCAATCTTTCTATGAAATAAAACAAACGGCAGAAATTTGTCCCTTCAAGGAACTTGCAGACAAACCCTTATCCAAACCATCCTGAAGAAACTGTAGAATTCTAGGAATTCTGAAAGAATGCCAAGAAAATTTATGAGAACACCACCAGGAAATGTAGGTCTTCCAAACTCGATAATAAATCTTCCTAGAGACAGATTTACGAGCTTGCAACATAGTATTAATTACTGAGTCAGAGAAACCTCTATGACTTAGTACTAAGCGTTCAATTTCCATACCTTCAAATTTAATTATTTGAGATCCTGATGGAAAAACGGACCTTGAGACAGAAGGTCCGGCCTTTACGGAAGTGGCCAAGGTTGGTAACTGGACATCCGAACAAGATCCGCATACCAAAACCTGTGTGGCCACGCTGGAGCCACCAGCAACACAAACGATTGTTCCATGATGATTTTGGATATCACTCTTGGAAGAAGAACTAGAGGTGGAAAAATGTAAGCAGGATGATAACACCAAGGAAGTGTCAGCGCATCCACTGCTTCCGCCTGAACATCCCTGGACAGGTATCTGGGAAGTTTCTTGTTTAGATGAGAGGCCATGAGATCTATCTCTGGAAGACCGCACATCTGAACAATCTGAGAAAACACATCTGGATGGAGAGACCACTCCCCTGGATGTAAAGTCTGGCGGCTGAGATAATCCGCCTCCCAATTGTCTACACCTGGGATATGCACCACAGAGATTAGACAGGAGCTGGATTCCGCCCAAGCAAGTATCCAAGATACTTCTTTCATTGCTTGGGGACTGTGAGTCCCACCCTGATGATTGACATATGCCACAGTTGTGATATTGTCTGTCTGAAAGCAAATGAACGGTTCTATATCTTCAACACAGGCCAAAACTGAAGAGCTGTGAGAATTGCACGGAGTTCTAAAATATTGATTGGTAATCTCGCCTCTTGAGATTTCCAAACCCCTTGTGCTGTCAGAGATCCCCAAACAGCTCCCCAAACTGAAAGACTTGCGTCTGTAGTGATCACAGTCCAGGTTGGCCGAACAAAGGAGGCCCCTTGAATTAAACGCTGGTGATTTAACCACCACGTCAGAGAGTGTCGAATATTGGGATTTAAGGATATTAACTGTGACATCTTTGTATAATCCCTGCACCATTGATTCAACATGCAAAGCTGGAGAGGTCTCATGTGAAAACGAGCAAAAGGAATCGCGTCCGATGCTGCAGTCATGAGGCCTAAAACTTCCATGCACATAGCAACTGAAGGGAATGACTGAGACTGAAGGTGCCGACAGGCTGCAACCAATTTCAAACGTCTCTTGTCTGTTAGAGACAGAGTCATGGACACTGAATCTATCTGGAAACCTAAAAAGGTGACCCTTGTCTGAGGAATCAAGAAGCTTTTTGGTAAATTGATCCTCCAACCATGTCTTTGAAGAAACAACACTAGTTGATTAGTGTGATATTCTGCAGAACGTAAAGACTGAGCTAGTACCAAGATATCGTCCAAATAAGGAAACGCTGCAATACCCTGCTCTCTGATTACAGAGAGTAGGGCACCTTGAACCTTGGAAAAGATTCTTGGAGCTGTTGCTAGGCCAGATGGAAGAGCAACAAATTGGTAATGCTTGTCTAGAAAAGAGAATCTCAGGAACTGATAATGTTCTGGATGAATCGGAATATGAAGGTATGCATCCTGCAAGTCTATTGTAGACATATAATGTCCTGGCTGAACAAAAGGCAGAATAGTCCTTATAGTCACCATCTTGAAAGTTGGTACTCTTACATAGCGATTAAAAATTTTCAGATCCAGAACTGGTCTGAATGAATTTTCCTTCTTTGGGACAATGAATAGATTTGAATAAAACCCCAGACCCTGTTCCTGAAAAGGAACCGACATGATTACCCCTGAAGATCCAGGTCTGAAACACACTTCAGGAAAGAGCTTTTACTGGATTTGCTGGGATACGTGAAAGAAAGAATCTTCTCACAGGAGGTCTTACTCTGAATCCTATTCGATACCCTTGAGAGACAATGCTCTGAATCCATTGATTTTGGACAGAATTTATCCAAAAATCCTTGAAAAACCTTAATCTGCCCCCTACCAGCTGAGCTGGAATGAGGGCCGCACCTTCATGCGGACTTAGGGGCTGACTTTGGTTCCTTAAATAGCTTGGATTTATTCCAATTTGAGGAAGGCTTCCAATTGGAAGCAGATTCCTTGGGGGAAGGATTAGATTTTTGTTCCTTATTTTGACGAAAGGAACGGAAACGGATAGAAGCCTTAGATTTACCCTTAGGTTTTTTATCCTGAGGCAGAAAAAACCCCTTTCCTCCAGTAACAGTTGAAATAATAGAATCCAACTGAGAACCAAATAAATTATTACCTTGGAAAGAAAGAAATAATCTAGATTTAGATGTCATATCAGTATTCCAAGATTAAAGCCACAAAGCTCTTCTAGCTAAAATAGCTAAAGACATGGATCTAACAACAATTTTGATAATATAAAAAATGGCATCACAAATAAAATGATTAGCATGTTGCAGTAAACGAACAATGCTATATATGTCATAATCCAACTCTTGTTGTGCTAAATTCTCCAACCAAAACGTTGATGCAGCCGCAACATCAGCCAAAGAAATTGCAGGCCTGAGATGACCGGAATATAAATAGGCTTTCCTTAGATAGGATTCAAGTTTCCTATCTAAAGGATCTTTAAACAAAGTACTATCTTCCATAGGAATAGTGGTACGTTTATCAAGAGTAGAAATAGCCCCATCAACTTTGGGGATTTTTTCCCAAAACTCTATAGAAATTGCTGGTAAAGGATACAATTTTTTAAACCTTGAAGAAGGAATAAAAGGAGTACCTGGCTTATTCCATTCCTTAGAAATCATATCAGAAATAGCATCAGGAATAGGAAAAACCTCTGGAGTAACCACAGGAGGTTTAAAAACAGCATTTAAATGCTTACTAGTCTTAATGTCAAGAGGACTAGCTTCCTCAATATCTAAAGTACTTAACACTTCGTTTAACAAAGAACGAATATACTCTATTTTAAACAAATAAGTAGATTTGTCAGTGTCAATATCTGAGGAAGGATCTTCTGAGTCAGATAGATCCTCGTCAGAGGAGGATAAATCATTATGTTGCCGGTCATTTGAAATTTCTTCAACTTTATGAGAAGTTTTAAAAGACCTTTTACGTTTATTAGAAGGCTGAAATGCAGACAAAGCCTTCTGAATAGAATCAGTAACAAATTCTTTAAAATTCATAGGTATATCATGTACATTAGAAGTTGAAGGAAATGCAACTGGCAATGCACTATTACTGATGGATACATTCTCTGCGTGTAAAAGTTTATCATGACAACTATTACAAATGACATTCGGAGATATAATTTTCACAATCTTACAACAAATGCACTTAGCTTTGGTAGAACCTATGTCAGGCAGCAACGTTCCAACAGATACTTCTGAGGCAGGATCAGATTGAGACATCTTGCAAAATATAAAAGAAAAAACAACATATAAAGCCAAATTATCAATTTCCTTATATGACAGTTTCAGGAATGGGAAAAAATTGTGAACAGCATAGCCCTCTGACATAGAGAAAGGCAAGAGGCAAACAGCAAGGGGGTATAAAACTACTGAAAAATTTGGCACCAAGTATGACGCCCAACGTGAGAGAAAAAATTTTGCCGCCAACATCCGGAAATGACACACTTGCGTCAACTACGACGCCGGAAGTGACGAACTAGCGTCAACGAACGTCCTTTTTGCGCCAAAAAATTCTCGCGCCAAGAATGACGCAATAAAGTCTAGCAATTGGCGCACCCGCGGGCCTAATGCTGCCCTCAATTTGGAAGTAAAAAGTAGTCAATTGAAAAAAGACTAAACCCCAGGTAAGAAAAAAATATTTCTTAATACGTTTAATTTCCCAAATATGAAACTGACAGTCTGCACAAGGAAATACATGAACCTGACTCATGGCAAATATAAGTACAATACATATATTTAGAACTTTATATAAATGCATAAAGTGCCAAACCATACCTGAGGTGTCTTAAGTAATAAAAAACATACCAAAAAGACACCCATCCACATATAGCAGATAGCCAGACCAGTACTGAAACAGTTATCAGTAGAGGTAATGGTATATGAAAGTATATTGTCGATCTGAAAAGGGAGGTAGGAGATGAATCTCTACGACCGATAACAGAGAACCTATGAAATAGACCCCCGTTAGGGAAATCACTGCATTCAATAGGCGATACTCCCTTCACATCCCTCTGACATTCGCTGTACTCTGAGAGGAATTGGGCTTCAAAATGCTGCGGAGCGCATATCAACGTAGAAATCTTAGCACAAACTTACTTCACCACCTCCATAGGAGGCAAAGTTTGTAAAAACTGAATTGTGGGTGTGGTGAGGGGTGTATTTATAGGCATTTTGAGGTTTGGGAAACTTTGCCCCTCCTTGCCAATTACATGAAAGAAATGTGTATATAACAAGATTGTGCAAAATTTGATAATGGAAGTAAATTGGAAAGTGTCTTAAAACTTGCTTGCTCTTTCTGAATCATAAAAGTTTATTTTGACTTGCGTTTCCCTTTATGAAATGAGAATGGAATTTCACTATGCCACATATTTTATTCACATTAAATTAAAAAGCATAATTTAATAAAACAAATAAAAACAGAATTTATGTTTACCTGATAAATTTCTTTCTCCAACGGTGTGTCCGGTCCACGGCGTCATCCTTACTTGTGGGATATTCTCTTCCCCAACAGGAAATGGCAAAGAGCCCAGCAAAGCTGGTCACATGATCCCTCCTAGGCTCCGCCTACCCCAGTCATTCGACCGACGTTAAGGAGGAATATTTGCATAGGAGAAACCATATGGTACCGTGGTGACTGTAGTTAAAGAAAATAAAATATCAGACCTGATTAAAAAAACCAGGGCGGGCCGTGGACCGGACACACCGTTGGAGAAAGAAATTTATCAGGTAAACATAAATTCTGTTTTCTCCAACATAGGTGTGTCCGGTCCACGGCGTCATCCTTACTTGTGGGAACCAATACCAAAGCTTTAGGACACGGATGAAGGGAGGGAGCAAATCAGGTCACCTAAATGGAAGGCACCACGGCTTGCAAAACCTTTCTCCCAAAAATAGCCTCAGAAGAAGCAAAAGTATCAAACTTGTAAAATTTGGTAAAAGTGTGCAGTGAAGACCAAGTCGCTGCCCTACATATCTGATCAACAGAAGCCTCGTTCTTGAAGGCCCATGTGGAAGCCACAGCCCTAGTGGAATGAGCTGTGATTCTTTCGGGAGGCTGCCGTCCGGCAGTCTCGTAAGCCAATCTGATGATGCTTTTAATCCAAAAAGAGAGAGAGGTAGAAGTTGCTTTTTGACCTCTCCTTTTACCTGAATAAACAACAAACAAGGAAGATGTTTGTCTAAAATCCTTTGTAGCATCTAAATAGAATTTTAGAGCGCGAACAACATCCAAATTGTGCAACAAACGTTCCTTCTTTGAAACTGGTTTTGGACACAGAGAAGGTACGATAATCTCCTGGTTAATGTTTTTGTTAGAAACAACTTTTGGAAGAAAACCAGGTTTAGTACGTAAAACCACCTTATCTGCATGGAACACCAGATAAGGAGGAGAACACTGCAGAGCAGATAATTCTGAGACTCTTCTAGCAGAAGAAATCGCAACTAAAAACAAAACTTTCCAAGATAATAACTTAATATCAACGGAATGTAAGGGTTCAAACGGAACCCCCTGAAGAACTGAAAGAACTAAATTGAGACTCCAAGGAGGAGTCAAAGGTTTGTAAACAGGCTTGATTCTAACCAGAGCCTGAACAAAGGCTTGAACATCTGGCACAGCTGCCAGCTTTTTGTGAAGTAATACCGACAAGGCAGAAATCTGTCCCTTCAGGGAACTTGCCGATAATCCTTTTTCCAATCCTTCTTGAAGGAAGGATAGAATCCTAGGAATCTTAACCTTGTCCCAAGGGAATCCTTTAGATTCACACCAACAGATATATTTTTTCCAAATTTTGTGGTAAATCTTTCTAGTCACAGGCTTTCTGGCCTGAACAAGAGGATCGATCACAGAATCTGAGAACCCTCGCTTCGATAAAATCAAGCGTTCAATCTCCACGCAGTCAGCTGGAGTGAAACCAGATTCGGATGTTCGAACGGACCCTGAACAAGAAGGTCTCGTCTCAAAGGTAGCTTCCAAGGTGGAGCCGATGACATATTCACCAGATCTGCATACCAAGTCCTGCGTGGCCACGCAGGAGCTATCAAAATCACCGACGCCCTCTCCTGCTTGATCCTGGCTATCAGCCTGGGGATGAGAGGAAATGGCGGGAACACATAAGCTAGTTTGAAGGTCCAAGGTGCTACTAGTGCATCCACTAGAGCCGCCTTGGGATCCCTGGATCTGGCCCCGTAGCAAGGAACTTTGAAGTTCTGACGAGAGGCCATCAGATCCATGTCTGGAATGCCCCACAGGTGAGTGACTTGGGCAAAGATTTCCGGATGGAGTTCCCACTCCCCCGGATGCAATGTCTGACGACTCAGAAAATCCGCTTCCCAATTTTCCACTCCTGGGATGTGGATAGCAGACAGGTGGCAGGAGTGAGACTCCGCCCAAAGAATAATTTTGGTTACTTCTTCCATCGCTAGGGAACTCCTTGTTCCCCCCTGATGGTTGATGTACGCAACAGTCGTCATGTTGTCTGATTGAAACCGAATGAACCTGGTCCTCGCAAGCTGGGGCCAGGCCTGGAGCGCATTGAATATCGCTCTCAGTTCCAGAATATTTATCGGTAGAAGAGATTCTTCCCGAGACCAAAGACCCTGAGCTTTCAGGGATCCCCAGACCGCGCCCCAGCCTATCAGACTGGCGTCGGTCGTGACAATGACCCACTCTGGTCTGTGGAACATCATCCCTTGAGACAGATTGTCCAGGGACAGCCACCAACGGAGTGAGTCTCTGGTCCTCTGATTTACTTGTATCTTCGGAGACAAGTCTGTATAGTCCCCATTCCACTGACTGAGCATGCACAGTTGTAATGGTCTTAGATGAATGCGCGCAAAAGGAACTATGTCCATCGCCGCCACCATCAACCCGATCACTTCCATGCACTGAGCTATGGAAGGAAGAGGAACGGAATGAAGTATCCGACAAGAGTCCAGAAGCTTTGTTTTTCTGGCCTCTGTTAGAAAGATCCTCATTTCTAAGGAGTCTATAATTGTTCCCAAGAAGGGAACCCTTGTTAACGGGGATAGAGAACTCTTTTCCACGTTCACTTTCCAGCCGTGAGATCTGAGAAAGGCCAGGACAATGTCCGTGTGAGCCTTTGCTTGAGGAAGGGACGACGCTTGAATCAGAATGTCGTCCAGGTAAGGTACTACTGCAATGCCCCTTGGTCTTAGCACCGCTAGAAGGGACCCTAGTACCTTTGTGAAAATCCTTGGAGCAGTGGCTAATCCGAAAGGAAGCGCCACGAACTGGTAATGTTTGTCCAGGAATGCAAACCTTAGGAACCGATGATGTTCCTTGTGGATAGGAATATGTAGATACGCATCCTTTAAATCCACCGTGGTCATGAATTGACCTTCCTGGATGGAAGGAAGGATAGTTCGAATGGTTTCCATCTTGAACGATGGGACCTTGAGAAATTTGTTTAAGATCTTGAGATCTAGGATTGGTCTGAACGTTCCCTCTTTTTTGGGAACTATGAACAGATTGGAGTAGAACCCCATCCCTTGTTCTCTTAATGGAACAGGATGAATCACTCCCATTTTTAACAGGTCTTCTACACAATGTAAGAACGCCTGTCTTTTTATGTGGTCTGAAGACAACTGCGACCTGTGGAACCTCCCCCTTGGGGGAAGTCCCTTGAATTCCAGAAGATAACCCTGGGAGACTATTTCTAGCGCCCAAGGATCCAGAACATCTCTTGCCCAAGCCTGAGCGAAGAGAGAGAGTCTGCCCCCCACCAGATCCGGTCCCGGATCGGGGGCCAATATTTCATGCTGTCTTGGTAGCAGTGGCAGGTTTCTTGGCCTGCTTTCCCTTGTTCCAGCCTTGCATTGGTCTCCAAGCTGGCTTGGCCTGAGAAGAATTACCCTCTTGCTTAGAGGACGTAGCACCTTGGGCTGGTCCGTTTTTACGAAAGGGACGAAAATTAGGTCTATTTTTTGCCTTGAAAGGCCGATCCTGAGGAAGGGCGTGGCCCTTACCCCCAGTGATATCAGAGATAATCTCTTTCAAGTCAGGACCAAACAACGTTTTCCCCTTGAAAGGAATGTTTAGTAGCTTGTTCTTGGAAGACGCATCAGCCGACCAAGATTTCAACCAAAGCGCTCTGCGCGCCACAATAGCAAACCCAGAGTTCTTAGCCGCTAACTTAGCCAATTGCAAAGAGGCGTCTAGAGTGAAAGAATTAGCCAATTTGAGAGCATTGATTCTGTCCATAATCTCCTCATAAGGAGGAGAGTCACTATCGAGCACCTTAAGCAGTTCATCAAACCAGAAATATGCGGCAGTAGTGACAGGGACAATGCATGAAATGGGTTGTAGAAGGTAACCCTGCTGAACAAACATCTTTTTAAGCAAACCTTCTAATTTTTTATCCATAGGATCTTTGAAAGCACAACTATCCTCTATGGGAATAGTGGTGCGTTTGTTTAAAGTAGAAACCGCTCCCTCGACCTTGGGGACTGACTGCCATAAGTCCTTTCTAGGGTCGACCATAGGAAACAATTTTTTAAATATGGGGGGAGGGACGAAAGGAATACCGGGCCTTTCCCATTCTTTATTAACAATGTCCGCCACCCGCTTGGGTATAGGAAAAGCTTCTGGGAGCCCCGGCACCTCTAAGAACTTGTCCATTTTACATAGTTTCTCTGGGATGACTAAATTTTCACAATCATCCAGAGTGGATAATACCTCCTTAAGCAAAATGCGGAGATGTTCCAATTTAAATTTAAATGTAATCACATCAGATTCAGCCTGCTGAGAAATGTTCCCTAAATCAGTAATTTCTCCCTCAGACAAAACCTCCCTGGCCCCCTCAGATTGGGTTAGGGGCCCTTCAGAGATATTAATATCAGCGTCGTCATGCTCTTCAGTAACTAAAACAGAGCAGCCACGCTTACGCTGACAAGGGTTCATTTTGGCTAAAATGTTTTTGACAGAATTATCCATTACAGCCGTTAATTGTTGCATAGTAAGGAGTATTGGCGCGCTAGATGTACTAGGGGCCTCCTGAGTGGGCAAGACTCGTGTAGACGAAGGAGGGAATGATGCAGTACCATGCTTACTCCCCTCACTTGAGGAATCATCTTGGGCATCATTGTCATTATCACATAAATCACATTTATTTAAATGAATAGGAATTCTGGCTTCCCCACATTCAGAACACAGTCTATCTGGTAGCTCAGACATGTTAAACAGGCATAAACTTGATCAGAAAGTACAAAAAACGTTTTAAAATAAAACCGTTACTGTCACTTTAAATTTTAAACTGAACACACTTTATTACTGCAATTGCGAAAAAACATGAAGGAATTGTTCAAAATTCACCAAATTTTCACCACAGCGTCTTAAAGCTTTGAAAATATTGCACACCAATTTTGGAAGCTTTAACCCTTAAAATAACGGAACCGGAGCCGTTTTAAGCTTTAACCCCTTTACAGTCCCTGGTATCTGCTTTGCTGAGACCCAACCAAACCCAAAGGGGAATACGATACCAAATGACGCCTTCAGAAGTCTTTTATAAGTATCAGAGCTCCTCTCACATGCGACTGCATGCCATGCCTCTCAAAAACAAGTGCGCAACACCGGCGCGAAAATGAGACTCTGCCTATGCTTTGGGAAAGCCCCTAATGCCGATATTATTATATCAAAATACCCAGATAAAATGATTCCTCAAGGCTAAATATGTGTTAATAATCAATCGATTTAGCCCAGAAAAGGTCTACAGTTTAAATAAGCCCTTGTGAAGCCCTTATTTACAATCGTAATAAACATGGCTTACCGGATCCCATAGGGAAAATGACAGCTTCCAGCATTACATCGTCTTGTTAGAATGTGTCATACCTCAAGCAGTAAGAGACTGCACTCTGTTCCCCCAACTGAAGTTAATTGCTCTCAACAGTCCTGTGTGGAACAGCCATGGATTTTAGTTACGGTTGCTAAAATCATTTTCCTCATACAAACAGAATTCTTCATCTCTTTTCTGTTTCTGAGTAAATAGTACGTACCAGCACTATTTGAAAATAACAAACTCTTGATTGAATAATGAAAAACTACAGTTAAACACTAAAAAACTCTAAGCCATCTCCGTGGAGATGTTGCCTGTACAACGGCAAAGAGAATGACTGGGGTAGGCGGAGCCTAGGAGGGATCATGTGACCAGCTTTGCTGGGCTCTTTGCCATTTCCTGTTGGGGAAGAGAATATCCCACAAGTAAGGATGACGCCGTGGACCGGACACACCTATGTTGGAGAAACAAACGATTTATAACAATTGATATTTGTATATTTAAAACATCAGTACCTGAAGAATGAATGGCTTTACATCTTTTCTGCATTACTTCCATTAGTGCACCAACTATTCCTGTGGCAGGTGTAGATGACAAACTGTCTGCCTCGTCAGTTACCTTATTTAAGAAAGAAAAAAAAAAAAAAAAAAAAAAGATTTATTTGCACAGAAATAAAATACAAAAAAAATATAATGTAAACAATTCTTTGAACTAGTCGCAATACAAATCAGAAGCATAGTAAATAATAAAACACTCTAAAATGTACTAACACATTGCAAAAATGCTACAATATATAGTAGGGATGTGCATTTCTTGCTTTCACGTTGCAATGAATGCCGAATATAGCTGAAAGCAGCGGCATCAGCTCCATATCCGTTTGTGTGGAATAATGTATAATATAACATTTTGCAGAAACTAAATTAGTTATTAAAACAAACCAAATATTGAGAATTTCTGATTTTCAAAAGGTTTATTTACTGTATTAGTAGAAATGATGCATTTTTGTTTAAAGGGACATGAAACCCACATTTTTTTTCATGATTTAGATAGAGTATGCAATTTTAAATAACTTTCTAATTTTACTTCTATTAACAAATTTGCTTCATTCTCTTGATATATTTTAATGAAAAGCATATCTAGATAGGCTCAGTAGCTGCAAATAGATGCCTCGTGTGATAGGCTCACCCATGTGCATTGTTATTTCTTCAACAAAGGATATCTAAAAAATGAAGCAAATAAGATAATAGAAGTCATTTGGAATGTTGTTTAAAATTGTATTCTCTACCTGAATCATGACAGAAAAAAATGTGGGTTTAGTGTCCCTTTAAGTGATTACTGGAAAGAAATCTGACAATACAACTGTCCACGATGCAAAGCACAACAAATATGGAGAAAAAGAATTATGGGACTTTACATGCTCTTCCCCCCCCCCCCCCTCACATTCTATGACAAAAACAAAATGTATTTACTTGATAAATTAATTTCCTTTTTTCATAATGGTGAGAGTCCACAAGCCATTACAAATGGGATAAAACTCTGGTCCATTATTAGAAGTCAAAAACACCCAACAAAGCGGGGCTTTTAATTCATCCTACTTTCCCATAATCACTCAGTCATACATATGGCCAAAAAAAAGGGAGAAAAATAGAAAAGCAGGATAGAGAAAGGAGGGCAAGTGAAGTGCAAACCAGTAGTGCCGCCAAATGTACACAAAAACAAAATTTATGCTTACCTGATAAATTTATCTCTCTTGTGGTGTATCCAGTACACGGGTTCATCCATTACTTGTGGGATATTCTCCTTCCCAACAGGAAGTTGCAAAGAGGACACCCACAGCAGAGCTGTCTATATAGCTCCTCCTCTAACCCCCACCCCCAGTCATTCGACCGAAGGCAAGTGAGAAAAAGGAGAAACTATAGGGTGCAGTGGTGACTGTAGTTGTAAAAAATAAAAACACCTGACTTAAAGTAACAGGGTGGGCCGTGGACTGGATACACCACAAGAGAAAGAAATTTATCAGGTAAGCATACATTTTGTTTTCTCTTGTAAGGTGTATCCAGTCCACGGGTTCATCCATTATTTGTGGGATACCAATACCAAAGCTTTAGGACACGGATGAAGGGAGGGACAAGGCAGGAACTTAAACAGAAGGCACCACTGCCTGTAAGACCTTTCTCCCAAAAATAGCCTCCGAGGAAGCAAAAGTATCAAATTTGTAGAATTTAGAAAAAAGTATGAAGCGAAGACCAAGTCGCCGCTTTGCAAATCTGTTCAACAGAAGCCTCATTTTTAAATGCCCATGTGGAAGCTACCGCTCTAGTAGAGTGAGCTGTAATCCTTTTAGGAGGCTGCTGGCCAGCAGTCTCATAAGTTAAACGGATTATGCTTCTCAGCCAAAAAGAAAGAGAAGTTGCCGAAGCCTTGTGACCTCTCCTCTTTCCAGAGTAGACAACAAACAAGGCAGATGTTTGACAAAAATCCTTAGTTGCTTGTAACTAGAACTTTAAAGCTCGAACCACATCCAGATTGTGCAACAACCGTTCCTTCTTGGAAGGATTCGGACACAGAGAAGGAACAACAATTTCCTGATTGATATTTCTATTGGAAACAACCTTAGGAAGAAAACCTGGCTTGGTACATAACACCACCTTATCCGCATGGAAAATCAGATAGGGTGAATAACACTGCAGGGCAGATAACTCCGAAACTCTTCGGGCTGAAGTGATAGCAACTAGAAACAAAACTTTCCAAGATAAAAGTTTAATATCTAATGAATGCATAGGTTCAAACGGAACCCCTTGAAGAACTTTAAGAACTAAATTTAAACTCCATGGCGGTTTAAATACCGGCTTGATTCTGACTAAAGCCTGACAAAACTCCCGAACGTCTGGAACATCTGCCAGACGCTTGTGAAAGAATAGACAGAGCAGATATCTGTCCTTTTAAAGAACTAGCGGATAATCCTTTTTCCAATCCTTCTTGGAGAAAAGATAGAATCCTAGGAATCTTGACCCTACTCCAAGAGAAACCCTTGGAATCACACCAATTAAGATATTTACACCATTTCTTGTGATAGATCTTCCTGGTGACAGGCTTCCTAGCCTGGATCAAGGTATCAATAACAGACTCAGAAAAACCACGCTTTGATAAGATCAAGCGTTCAATCTCCACGCAGTCAGGCGTAGAGAAGTTAGATTTGAGTGTTTGAATGGACCCTGGATTAGAAGGTCCTGCCTCAATGGCAGAGGCCATGGTGGGCAGGATGACATGTCCACCAGATCTGCATACCAAGTCCTGCGAGGCCACGCAGGAGCAATTAAAATCACTGAAGCTTTCTCCTGCTTGATTCTGGCAATCAGACGCGGGAGAAGAGGAAACGGTGGAAACACATAAGCCAGGCTGAAGGACCAGGGCACTGCTAGGGCATCTACTAGTGCTGCCCGAGGATCCCTTGACCTGGACCCGTAACAAGGAAGCTTGGTATTCTGACAGGACGCCATCAGATCCAGCTCCGGTCTGCCCCATAGATGAATCAGTTGGGCAAATATCTCCGGGTGAAGCTCCCATTCCCCCGGGTGAAAAGTCTGCCGACTTAGAAAATCTGCCTCCCAGTTCTCTACTCCTGGGATATGGATAGCTGAGAGATGGCAAGAGTGAGCCTCTGCCCATAGAATTATCTTGGAAACCACCATCATTGCCAGGGGACTCCTTGTTCCACCCTGATGGTTGATATAGGCTACAGTCGTGACGTTGTCCGACTGAAATCTGATGAACCTGACCGCAGCCAGTTGAGGCCATGCCTGAAGAGCCTTGAATATCGCTCTTAGATCCAGAATGTTTATCGGGAGGAGGGCCTCCTCCTGAGTCCACGAACCCTGAGCTTTCAGGGAGTTCCAGACCACGCCCCAGCCCAGAAGGCTGGCATCTGTTGTCACTATAGCCCACTCTGGCCTGCGGAAGCTTATTCCCCTGGACAGATGGACCCGAGATAACCACCAGAGAAGAGAATCCCTGGTCTCTTGATCCAGATTTAGCAGAGGAGACAAATCTGTGTAGTCCCCATTCCACTGATTGAGCATGCAAAGTTGCAGTGGTCTGAGATGTAGGCGGGCAAACGGAACTATGTCCATTGCCGCTACCATTAGGCCGATTACTTCCATACACTGAGCCACTGACGGTCGAGAAATGGATTGAAGAGCACGGCAGGAAGTTAGCAGCTTTGATATCCTGACCTCTGTCAAAAATTTTTTCATTTCTACTGAATCTATCAGAGTCCCTAGGAAAGAAACTCTTGTGAGAGGGGAGAGAGAACTCTTTTCTCTGTTCACCTTCCACCCGTGAGACCTCAGAAAGGCCAGAACAATGTCTGTATGGGACTTGGCGATTTGAAGAGTCGACGCCTGGATCAAGATGTCGTCTAGGTAAGCAGCCACTGATATGCCCCACGGCCTTAGGACCGCCAGTAGGTACCCTAGAACCTTCGTAAAGGTTCTTGATGCCGTGGCTAACCCGAAGGGAAGAGCCACAAACTGGTAATGCCTGTCTAGGAAGGCGAACCTGAGGAACTGATGATGATTTCTGTGAATCGGAATGTGCAGATAAGCATCCTTTAAGTCCACGGTAGTCATATATTGACCCTCCTGGATCATAGGAAGAATGGTTCGGATTGTCTCCATCTTGAAAGATGGGACCCTGAGGAATTTGTTTAGGATCTTGAGATCCAAGATTGGTCTGAAAGTTCCCTCTTTTTTGGGAACTATAAATAGATTTGAAAAGAAACCCTGCCCCTGTTCCTCCCTTGGAACTGGGTGGATCACTCCCATAACCAGCAGGTCTCGGACGCAATGTAAGAATGCCTCTCTCTTTATCTGGTTTGCACATAGTTGAGAGAGATGAAATCTCCCCTTTGATGATGAACCTTTGAATTCGAGAAGATATCCCTGGGAAACAATCTCCAATGCCCAGGGATCCTGAACGTCTCTTACCCAAGCCTGGGCGAAGAGAGAAAGTCCCCCCCCCCTAGATCCGGTCCCGGATTGGGGGCTACTCCTTCATGCTGTTTTAGACAGAGGAGCAGGTTTTTTGGCCTGTTTCCCCTTGTTCCAAGCCTGGTTAGGTCCCCAGACTGGCTTGGACTGGCCGAAATTTCCCTCTTGTTTAGTACTAAGGGAAGCGGAAGCCGTGCCACTCCTGAAGTTTCGAAAGGAGCGAAAATTAGTCTGCCTAGTCCGTAACTTGTTAGACTTATCCTGGGGAAGGGCGTGACCTTTTCCCCAGGTAATATCAGAAATGATCTCCTTCAGATCAGGCCAGAATAGGGTCTTTCCTTTGAAGGGGATGTTAAGAAGCTTAGACTTTGATGAAACAGCTGCTGACCAGGACTTAAGCCATAGCGCCCTACGCGCCATGATGGCAAAACCTGAATTTTTAGCCACAAGTTTGGTTAACTGAAACACGGCGTCTGAAATAAAGGAATTAGCAAGTTTAAGAGCTTTAATCCTGTCTAAAATCTCATCCCACTGAGTCTCCACTTGTAGAGCCTCTTCTAGAGACTCGAACCAAAAGGCCGCTGCAGCCGTAACTGGAGCAATGCATGCGAGGGGCTGGAGAAGAAAGCCTTGATGTAAGAAAAATTTCTTTAGGAGACCCTCCAATTTTTTATCCATAGGATCTTTGAAAGCACAACTGTCTTTGATCGGAATAGTTGTACGCTTAGCCAAAGTAGAAATAGCTCCCTCCACCTTGGGGACTGTTTGCCACGAGTCCCGCATGGCGTCAGCTATGGGGAACATCTTTTTAAACACAGGAGGGGGAGAGAATGGTATACCTGGCCTATCCCATTCCTTAGTTATAATTTCCGAAAACCTTTTAGGGACTGGGAAAACATCAGTGTAAACAGGCACTGCAAAGTATTTGTCCATTTTACACAATTTCTCTGGTACCACAATGGGGTCACAATCATCCAGAGTCATTAAGCCCTCCCTAAGCAATAAACAGAGGTGTTTAAATTTAATTTTAAATGTTTAAATTTAAATGTTGACATGTCAGAGTCGGGCTGAAGTAATAACTTCCCTGAATCTGAAAGATCCCCCTCAGATATCAAATCCCTTGCGCCAACTTCGGAACATTGTGAGGGCATAACGGACATATCTACTAAAGCGTCAGAAAGCTCTGTATTTGTTCTAGCCCCAGAGCTGTCTCGCTTTCCTTGTAACCCTGGCAGTTTAGACAACACCTCTGTGAGAGTAGAATTCATAACTGCCGCCATGTCTCGTAAAGTAAAAGAATTAGACGCGCTAGACGCATCTGGCATTATTTGTGCGGGTGTTACAGGTTCTGACCCATGGGGAGAGCTAGATGGCATAATCTCCTTTCTTACAGTCTGAGAATCCTCTGGTGATATATTTTTTAAAGCCACAATATGGTCTTTGTAACTTATAGATAGTTCAGTACAAGTGGTACACATTCTAAGAGGGGGTTCCACAATGGCATCTAAACATATTGAACAGGTAGATTCTTCTACGTCAGACATGTTTAACAGACTAGCAAAGACACAAGCAAGCTTGAAAAACACTTTATTAAAGCAAAAAACAGCAATTTCCTCAAAACGGTACTGTACCTTTAAGAGAAAAAAGTAGCACTTAAACTGCAAAACAGTGAAAAAAAAGTAGTAAACTCTTCGAAATTTTTACAGTGTGTATATGGGACCAAGGTAATATTGCACCCACTTGCAAATGGACGATTAACCCTTTAGCCCCAAAACCGGATTGAAAAAACGTCTACCACCAGTATAAAACCGCTAAACACCTCACCACAGCTCTGCTGTGGTGCCTACCTGCCCTTAGGGACAAACAGGAATGGAAGAAACCCTCTTTAGTGGTCCTCAGACACAGCAGGAATCCTCCAGAGAAGCTAGATGTCTTAGAATGAAAACAAACTGCGCAACTGGGGCGCGAAATAGGCCCCTCCCACCACACTCGATGTCAGAGGGGCCTTAAGGAAACACTCCTAGGAGTTTCTGAAAAAGCCATGTGGACAATTAAACACTCTCAAAAAACGATCCTAATGTGTAAAAAGAAAAGTTTTTAACACCTTAATCACCAGAAACAAATAACATGAGTATTACCCAACCTTGCAAGCTTGATCCCAGTCGTTATTAAATCACTGCATCTAGCTTACCACATTTCCAAAAAGGCTCTGTCAGCATTTTCTAGACTGTATCATCTCTCTAGAAACAATTATACTGAACATACCTCAAAGCAGGCAATCTGCAGGCCGTTCCCCCAGCTGAAGTTTTCCCATACTCTTCAGTTATGTGTGAGAACAGCAATGGACCTTAGTTACAATCTGCTAAGATCATTATCCTCCAGGCAGAATTCTTCTTCTAATTTCTGCCTGAGAGCAAACAGTACAACGCCGGTACCGTTTAAAATAAACTCTTGATTGAAGATGAAAACTACACTAAATCACCACATATCTCTTTATACTTCCTACTTGTCGAGAGCTTGCAAAGAAAATGACTGGGGGTGGGGGTTAGAGGAGGAGCTATATAGACAGCTCTGCTGTGGGTGTCCTCTTTGCAACTTCCTGTTGGGAAGGAGAATATCCCACAAGTAATGGATGAACCCGTGGACTGGATACACCTTACAAGAGAAATAAGGGTGCATCTCATGGACTCTCACCATCATGAAATAAATTAGTTTATTAGGTACGCATAAACTTTGTTTTTTTCCATAAGATGGTGAGAGTCCATGAGCCATCACATGTGGGATCCTATAACCAAGCTGTGAAGTCCACAAAACCACCATGAAATAGGGTGGGATAACAGGCAGGTATGTTACTAAACAGGCAAAGTGGCCCACTGAACTTTTCTTATTTTCTTTACTTAGTCTAACAGTATGTAAAGAGGACCAAGAAATAGCTTTAAAAATTTGTTCAATGCAAGCTTTATTCCTGAAAGCTCAAGAGGTGGCAGCTCTATCTCACTGGTTTTCAATCCTGTCCGCAGGCCTCCCCAACAGGCCAGGTTTTCAGGATTACCTTGGATAAGAGCAGGTAAAATAACCGTTTACTAAGCAGCTGATTATTTCACCTGTGCTCCAGTTCAGATATCCTCAAATTGTGACCTGTTAGGGAGGTCTGAGGACAGGTTTGAAACCAGTGATCTAGTATAATGTGTAATAATGCGCACTGGGGAGTCTTCCTCACAGCCAAAGAGGTCTTAAGAATTAAACCTTAAGCCAAAATGCTAAAGTAATTGCTGTATCTTTCTGTCCCTTACAGAAACCAGAAAAACAAAAAAAAGAAGATGAAAAAAGATAATGATCTAAAATCTTTTGTAGCTTCTATATAAAATTTCAAGGCTCTGACAAGTTGTGAAGTCCCTCTTTAGAATTGTTCTTTAAAATTCTGGAGTAGGACAGAGAGAAAGAACCACAATTTCCTGATAAATTCTATCCAAAGAGACAACCTTAGTTAAAAAAGGATGGTTGTCAAGACTGCCTTGTCCTGAAAACAGGTAAGGAGAATCACAGGATAGAGCAGAAAGTTCAGACACTCTTGAGGCTGAGGAAACAGCCAATGAAACGAGAAGCTTCCAAGATAAAGATTGAATATTAAGACAAGGCATAAGCTCAATGGGAGGAGCCTGAAGAGCGCTTAAAACCAGGTTAAGGTTCCATGGAGGGAAAGTTCGTCTAATAGCTGGTTTAATCCTGACCAAAGACATAGCAAAGGCTTGAATGTCAGGTAGCTTATAGAACTCTTTGTCATACAAGACTGACAAAGCTGAAATCTGACCTTTTAGAAAAATGGATAACAAGCCTTTTTTCAAACCGTCCCATGAACATTGTAATATGCAAGTAGTTTGAAAAGAATTCTAACGTTTACCAAGTAAGAAAGAGTTTTCCGTACCTAGTGATAAATGTTACTGGTCACAGGTTTCCGTTCCTGTGAACCGTCAAATTTAGAGATTTGAGGTCTTGATAAAAGGAGGGTCATTTGTACCAGATTCGCACACACTGGATAGCAACACAAAAGGAGGAAATATATAAGGTCACTAAGTCACTAAGGTAACTAGGAGAGTTGCCTGCGGATCTCAAAATCTCACACAACACTGGGGCACCTTGTGATTCTGGCTTGCCCCATGCCTCACAATCTAGTCGAATAATCTCCTGATTCAGGGACCATTTGCCAGGGTAAAGTCTGCTTCCAAGTTTTCTACACCCAGGATGTGGATTGCTGAAATCATGCAATTATGGCTTTCGGCCCAAATTAGAATGAGGGCTACCTCCTTCATCACTAAGGCACTTTGAGTTGTGCCTCTGTGACTGATGTGAGCCACAGCATTGGCACTGTGTGATTGGAACCTCAGAAAGGATTCCCATCTTAAGATGGGCCAGCTCTGGAGAGTCTTGAAGATTGTGAGGAGTTTCAAGATGTTGATAGGGTACCTCGCCTCCCAAGGGGACCAGACTCCCTGCACTCTCCAGTAACCCCAAACTGCACCCCAACCTAACAGACTAGCATTGTGCTAATCACCTCCCATGTTGACTAGAGAGAGAAAGCCCCTTGAATAAGAGATTAGTGAGTATGTCATCATGTCGGGCACCACCTGGTCTTGCAGTCTAGTGACATCTTCTGAGACAGATCTTTGTAATTTTCGTTCCACTGCTGATACAATCTCAGTCGTAGAGGACATAGGTGGAATAAATGGTACAGTATTTGTAGCCACTACCTTGAGACCCACCACATCCATGGACTGAAGTTTTGAAGGAAGAGAAGTGAGCTGGAGAAGAGCACAATCTTTCTACAACTTGAGAAGTGAGAAACAGTTTAGTCGACGCTGAATCTATTATGAAACACAGGAAAGAAAGTCTGGTTTGAGGAATTAAGCAGCTCTTTGGAAGATTGATTCTCCCACAGTGAATACAAAGTACCTGAAGAACTTTGCCTGTATTTACCCTTGGCATTTGGAGAGGGTGCTTATACCAGAACTTAGGATAGATATGGAGCTACCACAATCCTCACTCCTCACTACAAACAGTGGTGCTCCGACAATTTTTATGTTGCCAGACCAAAAAAGAAGCACCACAAACTGATAAAGCCTTTTTAAGAAGGCTAATCTGAGAAACTTGACATGATCCCTGTGAATAGGGATATGCAAATAAACATCTTTTAAGTCTATGGTAGACAAACTGGCCCTCTTGCAATAAAGTAATAGCAAATTGCCTCCAAAGTCGGGACTTTCAGAAACTTGTGCAGAGTTTTGAGATCCAAAATGGGCCAGAAAGTCCCTTCTTTCTTTGGGTTAATGAAATAGACACTTTTCCTTGATTCTGTTCCCCTACTGGGACAGGAGGGATTACTCCCATAGTTTTCACATCTGCTATTTATGCTAATTAGACTCTGGATTTCAAAGGATCTCTTTTTACACATAAACTGACTGTGTGCTGATCAAAGACTAAGTTCCTTTACAAGTGATCTTTCTTTATAAAAGACTCTACAAAAAATATAAATTAATTGTAAGAATGCTGAAAAATCTAATTCTAAATTTAAACCACTAGGGGTCAGAGTCTCCATTTTAAAAATCCATTTTCATTCCAGTCTTAAAGGGACACTCATGTCAAAATAAACTTTTATGATTGAGATAGAGCATGCAGATTTAAGACACGTTCTAACTTACTTCTGTTATTAAATTTTGCACAGTCTTTATATTCACACTTTCTAGGGAACAAGAAGCTCATAGGGTATACTTATACTGGTCTGTGATTGGGTAATGCCTGTCACATGATTCAAGGGTTTGGAACATGGGAGAAAAAAATTATTTGTCAGAAAAGAAAAATCAACTGCTAATTTGATCATTGTCTTTTGATTATGCACTTATTAATTATGCAATGCTGCAAAACTGCATTGAGTTGTCCTTTAACAATTCCTTATGCATATCATCCTCTCTCCACTTTTTTTCTAATTTTAAATATGCCAATATATGTGAAATGTTTCAAATTACAGTTGCCGCCGAAATTATGTGTGCAGCTGGAACTAACTCCCGAAGCGTTGGAAGAACTGCCGAGATTAACGCATTGGTTAGAATAGCCAGAGTGAAGATGCTCGAGGTCTAGGTTGTACAGTGAAGGGAGAAATTGAAAGTTCATAAAGCAAGAATGCACCAGTGAAAGACGGTAGGAAGATCCTCCTTTATATAAGCTAAACCAGTATAAGCTTTTGTAGCAAACAAGGTTTGAAAAACTCTAATAGGTTGTCATACAAGGGGTTGCGAATCACCCAGAGTGATCACTTGACAGTATGATCCTAGGGGATTCAAAGGATGAAAGTTTGCCCTCTGTACTAGACAAGGATTTGTCATCAGAAGCTTGAAATTGTCTAGTAGATAATACACCAACTGAATCACTCGTTCTAGACTCAGAAGAACAATATTTTACCTTCCTCTTGTGCTTACCTGCAGGTAGAAATACTCCCAAAGCTGTCAATACTGCAGCTGAAAAGTACAATCTGGGGGCAATGAAGAGAAGACACTCTGAGACATAGGGGCAGGCGAACGTGTTACAATACAATATTTTAAGAATTTGCGCTGGCTAATTGAGATTGGGGATTAGGGATCCTAGAGTGAGACTAGAGGACAGAAGACAAGCAAGAGCTGCATAGCTAAGCTGGTGAACACATAATGTTCACTTTACAGAGGAGACATTTTCAGTGAGAAAAGAAAAATAAGAGACCCCACAACAGCACTCTAGTCAACAGAACCAATTTTAATCACTGGGTTAGTATCCCCTATTATAGTGAACATAGACAGTATCTAAGGGAGGCAATAAAACAGTTATGTGATTACAAATATGCGATTCAATATTCAGCAATAGAACCACTAAGAAATGTAACAGAGCTCTTATACAGTAGATCATTCAAATACACACACATAAGCAAGGCATATGACAAGTGTTGGCCAACAAAAGATAAAATATTCTACTCATCCGAAAGAAAAAACATAATTTATGTAAGAACTTACCTGATAAATTAATTTCTTTCATATTAGCAAGAGTCCATGAGCTAGTGACGTATGGGATATACATTCCTACCAGGAGGGGCAAAGTTTCCCAAACCTCAAAATGCCTACAAATACACCCCTCACCACACCCACAAATCAGTTTAACGCATAGCCAAGAAGTGGGGTGATAAGACAAAAGTGCGAAAGCATAAAAAATAAGGAATTGGAATAATTGTGCTTTATACAAAAAAATCATAACCACCACAAAAAAGGGTGGGCCTCATGGACTCTTGCTAATATGAAAGAAATGAATTTATCAGGTAAGTTCTTACATAAATTATGTTTTCTTTCATGTAATTAGCAAGAGTCCATGAGCTAGTGACGTATGGGATAATGAATACCCAAGATGTGGATCTTCCACGCAAGAGTCACTAGAGAGGGAGGGATAAAATAAAGACAGCCAATTCCGCTGAAAAATAATCCACACCCAAAACAAAGTTTAAATCTTATAATGAAAAAAACTGAAATTACAAGCAGAAGAATCAAACTGAAACAGCTGCCTGAAGTACTTTTCTACCAAAAACTGCTTCAGAAGAAGAAAACACATCAAAATGGTAGAATTTAATAAAAGTATGCAAAGAAGACCAAGTTGCTGCTTTGCAAATCTGATCAACCGAAGCTTCATTCCTAAACGCCCAGGAAGTAGAAACTGACCTAGTAGAATGAGCTGTAATCCTTTGAGGCGGAGCTTTACCCGACTCGACATAAGCATGATGAATCAAAGATTTAACCAAGACGCCAAAGAAATGGCAGAGGCCTTTTGACCTTTCCTAGAACCGGAAAAGATAACAAATAGACTAGAAGTCTTTCGGAAATTTTTAGTAGCTTCAACATAATATTTCAAAGCTCTAACTACATCCAAAGAATGCAACAATCTTTCCTTAGAATTCTTAGGATTAGGACACAATGAAGGAACCACAATTTCTCCACTAATGTTGTTAGAATTCACAACCTTAGGTAAAGATTTAAAAGAAGTTCGCAACACCGCCTTATCCTGATGAAAAATCAGAAAAGGAGACTCACAAGAAAGAGCAGATAATTCAGAAACTCTTCTGGCAGAAGAGATGGCCAAAAGAAACAAAACTTTCCAAGAAAGTAATTTAATGTCCAGCGAATGCATAGGTTCAAACGGAGGAGCTTGAAGAGCCCCCAGAACCAAATTCAAACTCCAAGGAGGAGAAATTGACTTAACAGGTTTTATACGAACCAAAGCTTGTACAAAACAATGAATATCAGGAAAACTAGCAATCTTTCTGTGAAAAAGAACAGAAAGAGCAGAGATTTGTCCTTTCAAGGAACTTGCAGACAAACCTTTATCCAAACCATCCTGAAGAAACTGTAAAATTCTAGGAATTCTAAAAGAATGCCAAGAAAAATGATGAGAAAGACACCAAGAAATGTAAATCTTCCAGACTCGATAATATATCTTCCTAGATACAGATTTACGAGCCTGTAACATAGTAATAATCACAGAGTCAGAGAAACCTATTTGACTGAGAATCAAGCGTTCAATCTCCATACCTTCAAAATTAAGGATTTGAGATCCTGATGGAAAAAAGGACCTTGCGATAGAAGGTCTAGTCTTAACGGAAGAGCCCACGGTTGGCAAGTGGCCATCCGGACAAGATCCGCATACCAAAACCTGTGAGGCCATGGTGGAGCCACCAGCAGAACAAACGAGCACACCTTCAGAATCTTGGAAATTACTCTTGGAAGAAGAACTAGAGGCGGAAAAATATAGGCAGGATGATAATTCCAAGGAAGTGACAATGCATCCACTGCCACCGCCTGAGGATCCCTGGATCTGGACAGATACCTGGGAAGCTTCTTGTTTAGATGAGAAGCCATCAGATCTATTTCTGGAAGTCCCCACATTTGAACAATCTGAAGAAATACCTCTGGGTGAAGAGACCATTCGCCCGGATGTAACGTTTGGCGACTGAGATAATCCGCTTCCCAATTGTCTATACCTGGGATATGAACCTCAGAAATTAGACAGGAGCTGGATTCCGCCCATACCAGTATTCGAGATACTTCTTTTCATAGCCAGAGGACTGTGAGTCCCTCCTTGATGATTGACATATGCCACAGTTGTGACATTGTCCGTCTGAAACCAAATGAACGACTCTCTCTTTAGAAGAGGCCATGACTGAAGAGCTCTGAAAATTGCACGGAGTTCCAAAATATTGATTGGTAAACTCACCTCCTGAGATTCCCAAACCCCTTGTGCTGTCAGAGACCCCCAAACAGCTCCCCAACCTGTCAGACTTGCATCTGTTGAAATCACAGTCCAGGTTGGAAGAACAAAAGAAGCCCCCTGAACTAAACGATGGTGATCTGTCCACCACGTCAGAGAGTGTCGTACGATCGGTTTTAAAGATATTAATTGAGATATCTTTGTATAATCCCTGCACCACTGGTTCAGCATACAAAGCTGAAGAGGTCGCATGTTAAAACGAGCAAAGGGGATCGCGTCCGATGCAGCAGTCATAAGACCTAGAATTTCCATGCATAAGGCTACCGAAGGGAATGATTGAGACTGAAGGTTTCGACAAGCTGAAACCAATTTTAGACGTCTCTTGTCTGTCAGAGACAGAGTCATGGACACTGAATCTATCTGGAAACCTAAAAAGGTTACCCTTGTCTGAGGAATCAACGAACTTTTTGGTAAATTGATCCTCCAACCATGTTCTTGAAGAAACAACACTCATAAAAGACTGGAAAGGTTCTTTCTATTGAAAATGAGCAAAGGGAATTGAATCCAATGCTGAGGCCATAAGACCTAAAACTTCTATGCATATATAGCAACTGAAGGAGACTAAAGGTACCGACAGACGGAACCCAATAAAATTATCCCTTGTCTGATAGAGACAAAGACAGTGACACAAACTATCTGGAAACCTAAAAAAGGTGACCCTTGTGTGAGGAATCAAGAGCTTTTGAAAAAAAGATCCTCTAACTATGTCCTGAAGAGCAAGTGAATCATATGAGATTCCGCATCCTCAGAAAATAATCTGAATGAAAACAGAAAAATGAAAATATGCATTTATTGTATCTAATGAATACAAATAATGCTATCAATGACCATAAAAAGGCAAAATAGTTTGAATAAAACTCCAAAACCCGGTTCCTAAAAAAGGAACTGGAAGAAATACCCCAGAAGATTCCAGGTCTGAGCAGCGCTTGAACCCCATGGGTGCCTAGCCATGCTCCAACAGTACCCAAAATATATAGGACAGAAACACACTTAAAGAAAGTGTTTAGCCTTACTGGAATAAAATCAAAGAAATTTGGACAAAATAGAACCAAATAAATTTCAAAGAAGTCTTAACCTGCCCCTTACCAGCCAAGCTGGAATACGGCACGTACATCGCAATATTAGGGAGCTGATTTCGAACTCCAATTATAAACATGTTACTTGGGAAAGAACTCAGGAATTTGTTCCTTAATAAGAACAACCAAACTAGTATAAGCTTAAAGTTTTAGTCTTAGAACTCAATCTTGAAGCCCAGAGTAACAGTTAAGAATTGAATCCAATTATAAAACAAATAATTGATTATCTTAGAACAAGAGAAATATGGATTTTTTTTAATTTTTTTTTTAAATCACAAAATTCTTCTAGCTAAAATAGCTAAAGACATAGATTAACCCTCATTTGCGAAAATATTCAATAAAATGAAGACACAAATGAAATTATTAGCATGATAGTCCAGTTAAAAGGACCAGTCAAAACAGTGGACTTGCATAATCAATAAATGCAAAACAACAAGACAAATGCAACAGCACCTAGTCTAGTAAATGTTGTCCCTTTAACAATGCTAAAATAAATCATAATCTGATACTTGATCTTAAAGTAAACAGAAAAAATGAAGCAATTGCAATATCCAAATAAATCACAGGACCAAGAAAAGTACCTGAAACTAAATAATTTTCCATAAGTAAGATACAACTATCTAAAGGAAAATAAATACTATTTTGCTATAGAAACAATAGCATAATTAGTAGAGATAGCCTCAATAAATTGGAGAACCCTCCAAATTGAATTTAACTGCTGGCAAAGAATATAGTTTAAAACCTTTGAAGAAGGAATAAAAGAAAATTCTCAGCCTATTCCATTCCCTAGTATTGGGAATTGGAAAGAAAACCTCTGAAAACACAGAAGAATAAAATAGGCAGAAATAGTGTCAGCTAGTCTTAAAGAACTAGTTACCTTAATATCCAAAATAATCAACACCTTTTCAACAAAGAACAAATGTACTTTAATAATAGAAAAATAATAAAAAAGTAGATTTGTTAGTGTCAATATCTGATGAAGAAAATTTCTGAAAGAGAAAAAAACATCATCAGAGAAGGATAAATCAGTATGTTGTTGGTCATTTGAAACTTCAATAATTAAAAAAAAAGTGAAAAAGACCTAAAAATTTTATTAGAAGGCACGAAGTCAGACAAAGCCTTTAAAATAGAATCAGAAAAAAATTTCTTATAAATCTTCTAAATATTTCTTGTACATAAGATTTAAGAATGGAAATATATAAAGCATAAATACTAATGGATTCTGCATGTAAAAGTATATCATAATAACTTATTACAAACCATAGCTAAACAAACATTTATAACATTTAAAATAAATGAACTTAGCTTTGGTAGAACTGAAACTCAGTTAAGCGTTTTTCCAGAAGTGGCTTCTGATTCAGGGTCAATCTGAGACATCTTGCAATATGTAATAGAAAAAACAACATATAAAGCAAAATTGATCAAATTCCTTAAATGGCAGTTTCAGGAATGGGAAAGAAATGCCAATGAACAAGCTTCTAGCAACCAGAAGCAATAAATAATGAGACTTAAATATTGTGGAGACAACAATGACACTCAAATTTTTTAGCGCCAAAAAAGCCGCCCACATTATTTGGCGCCTAAATGCTTTTGGTGCCAAAAATGGCGCCACATCCGGTAACGCCGACATTTTTTGGCGCAAAAACGTCAAAAAAATGACGCAACTTCCGGCGACACGTATGACGCTGGAAATGACAAGAAAATTTTTGCGCCAAGAAAGTCCGCGCCAAGAATGACGCAATAAAATGAAGCATTTTCAGCCCCCGCGAGCCTAACAGCCCACAGGAAAAAAGTCAAATTTTAAGGTGAGAAAAAATTGATTTATTCATATGCATTATCCCAAATATGAAACTGACTGTCTGAAATAAGGAACGTTGAACATCCTGAATCAAGGCAAATAAATGTTTAAACAAATATATTTAGAACTTTATATAAAAGTGCCCAACCATAGCTTAGAGTGTCACAGAAAATAAGACTTACTTACCCCAGGACACTCATCTACATGTAGTAGAAAGCCAAACCAGTACTGAAACGAGAATCAGTAGAGGTAATGGTATATATAAGAGTATATCGTCGATCTGAAAAGGGAGGTAAGAGATGAATCTCTACGACCGATAACAGAGAACCTATGAAATAGACCCCGTAGAAGGAGATCATTGAATTCAAATAGGCAATACTCTCTTCACATCCCTCTGACATTCACTGCACACTGAGAGGAAAACCGGGCTCCAACCTGCTGTGAAGCGCATATCAACGTAGAATCTAGCACAAACTTACTTCACCACCTCCATGGGAGGCAAAGTTTGTAAAACTGATTTGTGGGTGTGGTGAGGGGTGTATTTGTAGGCATTTTGAGGTTTGGGAAACTTTGCCCCTCCTGGTAGGAATGTATATCCCATACGTCACTAGCTCATGGACTCTTGCTAATTACATGAAAGAAAAAGTCATCCAGAAAAGTTCCTCTATTTGCAGGAGTTAGGGATAATGCACATATCCTTTTGTTGTACTACTGAAATCCTTGTTTGTCAGCGATGACTACTACCGACTACTGGAACCAGTCACGTACACTGATCTAGTAACCGCTTGTGTAGTAGATCAGAAGTGAGTGTGCTTATCTCTATACGCAGTCGCCAGCTGAGCAACCTCGGTTAATCCTAACTGCGGAGAAATCGGGAAGACTTACCAGACGCCTGCTCCCAAGAAAAGAGACACAAATTGTGGTACGTAATAACGATCAGTGACAGAGATACACTCACATGGCATGTGCACTTATGAGGTAGTAGGCTGAATCTTCCATTAGCTCTGTCAGTCCTCAGTGGAGTAGAAAAAACATAATTTATGTAAGAACTTACCTGATAAATTAATTTCTTTCATATTGGCAAGAGTCCATGAGCTAGTGACGTATGGGATATACAATCCTACCAGGAGGGGCAAAGTTTCCCAAACCTCAAAATGCCTATAAATACACCCCTCACCACACCCACAATTTAGTTTAACGAATAGCCAAGTAGTGGGGTGACAGAAAAAGGAGTAAAAAGCATCACAAAAAGGAACGGGAAAAATAATTGTGCTTTATACAAAAAAACATAACCACCATTAAAAGGGTGGGTCTCATGGACTCTTGCCAATATGAAAGAAATTAATTTATCAGGTAAGTTCTTACATAAGAGTCCATGAGCTAGTGACGTATGGGATAGTAATACCCAAGATGTGGAACTCCACGCAAGAGTCACTAGAGAGGGAGGGATAAAAATAAAAACTGACAATTCCGCTGAAAAAAAGAATCCACAACCCAAATCAAAAGTTTTAATCGTTATAATGAAAAAAACTGAAATTATAAGCAGAAGAATCAAACTGAAACAGCTTCCTGAAGTACTTTTCTACCAAAAACTGCTTCTGAAGAAGAGAAAACATCAAAATGGTAGAATTAAGTAAAAGTATGCAAAGAAGACCAAGTTGCTGCTTTGCAAATCTGATCAACAGAAGCTTCATTCTTAAAAGCCCAGGAAGTAGAAACTGACCTAGTAGAATGAGCCGTAATCCTCTGAGGCAGGGATTTACCCGACTCCAAATAAGCATGATGAATCAAAAGCTTTAACCAAGATGCCAAAGAAATGGCAGAAGCCTTCTGACCTTTCCTAGAACCAGAAAAGATAACAAATAGACTAGAAGTCTTTCTGAAATCTTTAGTAGCTTCAACATAATATTTCAAAGCTCTTACCACATACAAAGAATGTAAAGATCTCTCCAAAGAATTCTTAGGATTAGGACACAACGAAGGGACAACAATTTCTCTACTAATGTTGTTGGAATTCACAACTTTAGGTAAAAATTTAAATGAAATCCGCAAAACCGCCTTATCCTGATGAAAAATCAGAAAAGGAGACTCACAAGAAAGAGCAGATAATTCAGAAACTCTTCTAGCAGAAGAGCTGGCCAAAAGGAACAATACTTTCCAAGAAATTTAATTTCCAGAGAATGCATAGGCTCAAACAGGGGAGCCTGTAAAGCCCTCAAAACCAAATTAAGACTCCAAGGAGGAGAAATTGACTTAATGACAGGCTTGATACGAACCAAAGCCTGTATAAAACAGTGAATATCAAGAAGATTAGCAATTTTTCTGTGAAACAGAACAGAAAGAGCAGAGATTTGTCCTTTCAAGGAACTTGCAGACAAACCTTTATCCAAACCATCCTGAAGAAACTGTATAATTCTAGGAATTCTAAAAGAATGCCAAGCTCTTCCAAACTCGTTAATACATCTTTCTAGACAAAGATTTGCGAGCCTGCAACATAGTATTAATCACTGAGTCAGAGAAACCTCTATGACTAAACACTAGGCGTTCAATCTCCATACCTTTAAATTTAATGATTTGAGATCCTGATGGAAAAATGGGCCTTGAGATAGAAGGTCTGGCCTTAACAGAAGTGGCCAAGGTTGGCAAATGGACATCCGAACAAGATCCGCATACCAAAACCTGTGTGACCATGCTGGAGCCACCAGCAGTACAAATGAACGCTCCATTATGATTTTGGAAATCACTCTTGGAAAAAGAACTAGAGGCGGAAAGACATAAGCAGGTTGATAATTCCAAGGAAGTGACAACACATCCACTGCTTCCGCCTGAGGATCCCTGGACCTGGACAGATACCTAAGAAGATTCCTGTTTAGATGAGAAGCCATCAGATCTATTTCTGGAAGCCCCCACATCTATGCAAGTATCCAAGATACTTCTTTCATAGCTTGAGGACTGAGTCCCACCTTGATGATTGACTTACGCCACGGTTGTGACATTGTCTGTCTGAAAACAAATAAACGGTTCTCTCTTCAGAAGAGGCCAAAACTGAAGAGCTCTGAGAATCGCACGGAGTTCCAAAATATTGATTGGTAATCACGCCTCTAGAGATTTCCAAACCCCCTGCGCTGTCAGAGATCCCAAGACAGCTCCCCAACCTGAAAGACTTGCATCTGTTGTAATCACAGTCCAGGTTGGACGAACAAAAGAGGCCCCTTGAATTAAACGATGGTGATATAACCACCAAGTCAGAGATAATCGAATATTGGGATTTAAGGATATTAATTGTGATATCTTTGTATAATCCCTGCACCATTGGCTTAGCATACAAAGCTGAAGCGGTCTCATGTGAAAATGAGCAAAAGGGATCGCGTCCGATGCCGCAGTCATGAGACCTAAAACCTCCATGCACATAGCTACTGAAGGGAATGACTGAGACTGAAGGTTCCGACAAGCTGAAACCAATTTCAGACGTCTTTTGTCTGTTAGAGACAAAGTCATGGATACTGAATCTATTTGGAATCCTAAAAAGGTCACCCTTGTCTGAGGAATCAAGGAACATTTTGGTAAATTGATCCTCCAACCATTTCTTTGAAGAAACAACACTAGTTGATTCGTGTGAGATTCTGCAGAATGTAAAGACTGAGCAAGTACCAAGATATCGTCCAAATAAGGAAACACCGCAATACCCCGCTCTCTGATTACAGAGAGTAGGGCACCGAGAACCTTTGAAAAGATCCTTGGAGCTATTGCTAGGCCAAAAGGAAGAGCAACAAATTGTTAATGCTTGTCTAGAAAAGAGAATCTCAGAAACTGATAGTGATCTGGATGAATCGGAATATGAAGATATGCATCCTGTAAGTCTATTGTAGACATATAATGCCCTTGCTGAACAAAAGGCAGAATAGTCCATATAGTCACCATCTTGAATGTTGGTATTCTTACATAACGATTCAAAATTTTTAGATCCAGAACTTGTCTGAAAGAATTCTCTTTCTTTGGAACAATGAACAGATTTGAATAAAACCCCAGACCCCGTTCCGGAAAGGGAACTGGCACAATTACCCTGGATAACTCCAGGTCTGAAACAAACTTCAGGAAAGCCTGAGCCTTCACTGGGTTCACTGGAATGCGTGAGAGAAAGAAACTTCTCATAGGCGGTCTTACCTTGAAACCTATTCTGTACCCTTGAGAAACCATGTTCTGAATCCAATGATTTTGGATTGAATTGATCCAAACATCTATGTAAAATCTTAGTCTGCCACCTACCAGCTGCGCTGGAATGATGGCCGCACCTTCATGCGGACTTGGGGGCTGATTTAGATTTTTTAAAAGGCTTGGATTTATTCCAGACTGGAGAAGGCTTCCAATTGGAAACCGTTCCTTTAGGGGAAGGGTCAGGTTTCTGTTCCTTATTCTGACAAAAGGAACAAAAACGGTTAGCAGCCCTAAATTTACCCTTAGATTTTTTTATCCTGAGGCAAAAAGGCTCCCTTACCCCCAGTGACAGTTGAAATAATAGAATCCAACTGAGAACCAAATAATTTATTACCTTGGAAAGAAAGAGATAGCAACGTTGACTTAGAAGTCATATCAGCATTCCAAGATTTAAGCCATAAAGCTCTTCTAGCTAAAATAGCTAAAGACATATACCTGACATCAATTCTAATGACATAAAAAATGGCATCACAAATGAAATTATTAGCATGTTGAATTAGTTTAACAATGCTATACACATTATGATCTGGTACTTGTTGTGCTTAAGTTTCCAACCAAAAAGTTGAAGCCGCAGCAACATCAGCCAAAGAAATAGCAGGCCTAAGAAGATGACCTGAACATAAATAAGCCTTCCTTAGATAAGATTCAAGCTTCCTATCTAAAGGAACTTTAAAAGAAGTACTATCTGCTGTAGGAATAGTAGTACGCTTAGCAAGAGTAGAGATGGCCCCATGAACTTTGGGGATCTTTTCCCAAAACTCCAATCTATCAGTCGGCAAAGGGTACAGTTTCTTAAACCTTGAAGGAGTAAATTAAGTACCCAGACTATTCCATTCCCTAGAAATTACATCTGAAATAGCATCAGGAACTGGAAAAACCTCTGAAATAACTACATGAGGTTTAAAAAACGAATTTAAAAGTTTACTGGTTTTAATATCAAGAGGACTAGTCTCCTGCATATCTAATGCAATCAACACCTCTTTTAATAAAGAACGAATATACTCCATTTTAAATAAATATGAAGTTTTGTCAGTGTCAATATCTGAGGCAGAATCTTCTGAACCAGATAGATCCTCATCAGAGATAGATAAATCAGAATGCTGTCGGTCATTTAAAAATTCATCGAATTTATGAGAAGTTTTAAAAGACCTTTTACGTTTATTAGAAGGTGGTATAACAGACAGGGCCTTCTGAATAGAATTAGAAACAAATTCTCTCACATTAACAGGAATACCCTGAACATTAGATGTTGAAGGAACAACAGGTAATGGATTACTACTAATGGAAATATTGTCTGCTTTAGAAAGTTTATCATGACAACTAACACAAACTACAGCCGGAGGAACAGTTACCACAAGTTTACAACAAATGCACTTAGCTTTGGTAGAACCGACATCAGGCAGCAGCATTCCAGTAGTAAATTCTTAGACAGGGTCAGATTGAGACATCTTGCAATATGTAATAGAAAAAACAACATATAAAGCAAAATTATCAATTTCCTTATATGACAGTTTCAGGAATGGGAAAAAATGCAAACAGAATAAGCCTCTGGAAACCAGAAGCAAAATGAAATAAGGACTTAAATAATGTCAAAAATCTGGCGCCAAGTATGACGCCCACAACTGACAAAATATTTTTTGGCACCAAGAACGTCTGCAACAAACACGAGCGTCATAGATGACGACACTACGTGAAAACTCTCGGCGCCAACTAAGACGCCGGAAATGACGACATTACGTCAACAAACGTAATTCTAGCTCCAAAAATGAGGCAATAAATTATAGCATTTTGCGCTCCCGCGAGCCTAACAGCCCTCAATTTAGAAAAGAAAGTCAATTTGATAAATTTTCAGGTAAGAAATAATTTTCTTTTTTTTTTTTTCATATGCATTTCCCAAAATGAAACGGACAGTCTGTAAGAAGGAAATATACTGATTAACCTGAATCATGGCAAATATAAGTATAAAACATATATTTAGAACTTTACATATAAAGTGCCAAACCATAGCTGAGAGTGTCATAAATAAAAGAAAACATACTTACCAAAAGACACTCATCTACATAAAGTAGATAGCCAAACCAGTACTGAAACGAGAATCAGTAGAGGTAATGGTATATAAGAGTATATTGTCGATCTGAAAAGGGAGGTAGGAGATGAATCTCTACGACCGATAACAGAGAACCTATGAAATAGATCCCCGTTAGGATGACCATTGTATTCAATAGGTAATACTCCCTTCACATCCCTCTGTCATTCACTGCACTCTGAGAGGAACCAGGCTTCAGCATGCTGAGAAGCGCATATCAATGTAGAAATCTAGCACAAACTTACTTCACCACCTCCATAGGAGGCAAAGTTTGTAAAACTGAATTGTGGGTGTGGTGGGGGGTGTATTTATAGGCATTTTGAGGTTTGGGAAACTTTGCCCCTCCTGGTAGGAATGTATATAACATACGTCACTAGCTCATGGACTCTTGCAAATTACACGAAAGAAACCTAGAAGAAGGAATAAAAGAAGTACCAGGCCTATTTCATTCCTTTGCAATCATATCAGAAATAGCATAACCTCTGGAGTAACCACAGGAGGTTTATAAACAGAATTTAAACATTAACTAGTTTTAGTATCAAGAGAACTAGTTTCCTCAATATCCAAAGTAATCAACACCTCTTAACAAGGAACAAATATACTCCATCTTAAAGAGATAAGTAGATTTGTCAGTGTCAATATCTGAGGTAGGATCTTCTGAATCAGATAGATCCTCCTCAGAGGAGAATAATTCAGTATGTTGTTAGTCATTTAAAATTTCATCAACTTTATGAGTAGTTTTAAAAGACCTTTTACGTTTATTAGAAGGCGGAATAGCAGACAAAGCCTTCTGAATCGCATCAGCAATAAAATCTTTTATATTCACAGGGATATCATGTACATTAGATGTTGAAGGAACAACAGGCATTGTACTAGTACTGATGGACACATTCTTTGCATGTAAAAGCTTATCATGACAACTATTACATACCACAGCTGGCGATATAATCTCCACTAACTAAAAACAGATACACTTAGCTTTGGTAGATCTGTTATCAGGCAGCAGGGTTCCAACAGTGGTTTCTGAGACAGGATCAGATTGAGACATCTTGCAAATGTAAGAGAAAAAAAAACATATAAAGCAAAATTATCAATTTCCTTATATGGCAGTTTCAGGAATGGGAAAAAAAATGCAAATATAGCCCTCTGAGCATAGAAAAAGGCAAGAGGCATATAGGAAGTGGGGTTTAAATAATTAAATTATTTGGCGCCAAGAATGATGCACAACGCAAAATGAAATTTTTGGGCGCTAACAACATCCGGAAATGACGCAACTCGCGTCATGGCAGACGCAACCTTGTGCAAGGAAAGCTGGCGTCAACTAAAACGCTGGAAATGACGAATTTGCGACACCAAACATACCTTCGTGCCAAAAAAATTATTGTGCCATGAATAACGCAATAAATATCAACATTTTGCGACCTCGCGAGCCTAATTTTGCCCGTGAAAATTATGAAAAAACAGTCAATTTGAAGAAAAGATTATACCCCAGGTAAGAAAAAATAACTTCCTAAATATGTTTTCCCAATTTTTAAACTGATAGTCTGCAAAAGGAAATATACATAAATCTGACTCATGGCAAATATAAGTACAATACATATATTTAGAACTTTATATAAATACATAAAGTGCCAAACCATAGCTGATAGTGTCTTAAGTAATGAAAACATACTTACCGAAAGACACCCATCCACATATAGCAGATAGCCAAACCAGTACTGAAACAGTAACAGTAGAGGTAATGGAATATGAGAGTATATCATCGATCTGAAAAGGGAGGTAGGAGATGAATCGCTACGACCGATAACAGAGAACCTTTGAAAAGATTTCCCATGAGGAAAACCATAAAATCAATAGGCGATACTTTCTTCACATCCCTCTGACATTCACTGTACTCTGAGAGGAATCGGGCTTCAAAATGCTGAGAAGCGCATATCACAGAAGAAAATCAAGCACAAACTTACTTCAACACCTCCATAGGGAGGCCAAGTTTGTAAAACTGAATTGTGGGTGTGGTGAGGGGTGTATTTATAGGCATTTTGAGGTTTGGGAAACTTTGCCCCTCCTGGTAAGATTGTATATCCCTTACGTCACTAGCTCATGGACTCTTGTCAATTACATGAAAGAAATTGTCTCTGCCTTTCTGAATTGTTGGGTCCCTAGGTCATTCTTGATACACATTCTTATCCGCTAGTTGTCTCAATCTCATCTATGTAGTCTGACCTGTTTAAGACAACCACTGCCCCACCCTTGTCCGTTTTTTTTATAATGATGTCAGTGTTTTGTTTTAAAGATTGTATTTCTAACTTATCTTTTCAGTTTTTTTGTACTAATTTCCTCTCCCTTTTATAAGATATTTTCTACTTCCTTCTGTACCAAGCTCATATACAGTATGTGGTTACACTATGAGCGGGTGTTGGTGTGAATTTGCTCTTTTTAGAAATACCATATTTGTTAGTGTCCTCAAATGTAACATTATCCTCTTTAGTGTTATTAGTATAGTGATCCTGTTGCATAGAAAAATAAATCTTAAGTTTTAGTTTCCTAAAGAACCTCTGTAGGTCCTTTTGGATTGTGAAATAATTGCAAAAATCGTCTAAACAATATGAAAAACCCTTGTTTAGAACTAAGTGTTCTGCTTCTTTTAAAATATAACTTCATCCTCAGATAACCGTATCAGTTAAATCCAATAAATTATCTGATGTACTATGGGAAGGAGTGCAATATGTAATCTTTTGCTTATGCTTGGCAGGGCGACGTAAAGCATTAAAGGCCGCAGACACTGCCATCTGAACTGTGCAGTAACGTCTGGAGAAAAAAAGGCCCCCTCCAGATGGAGAATCAGCGATGCTATGGAAAACTGCATGTGTAGAGAGAGAAGAATGTAGGGTACGCACCTCACTGGATGACGACTCCTCAGAGGTGGACAGCTCAGTGGTATCAAACATGTTTAATATTATCACATTATCAAGGCATATGGAACATAATTGAGAGGGCGGATCGAAGGCCTTCTCACAATATAAACAGGAATTACTCTTAAGGAATAGAGGGAGCACCCTCTAAAGTAACAGAATCCTCCGTCGCTAGTGCAATAAGCGGATAACTATTGAAAATAAAACAATCTTATTTTATTCACCAAAACGGCACCCTTATACCACAATGGCTGGGGTATTCCCCACCTCCTATGACCCAGACAGTACAGAGATTTAAGACTCCTCTCTGATAAACACCCGGTCAGGAAAGAGGGAATGAAAACTGCGCAATGCAAGACCGTCTCTGCTATGAAAAAAAGCGTGCCAAATTTGTAAGCTGCACAGCTCTCAAAGTGAAAGTGAAACCTGTATAGTCCATAAACAGCCTATGAGCCCGTAAAATCGCATACATATAGCAGCATAAAATCAAATAAACATATAAGATTATTCCCCACTGTTCAAAAATCCCCCTCAGGAGATATTAACCCTTGATTCTATACAGATAAAAGGAGTCATACTGTGACCCTGTCTTCATGCATTATCATACATGTATAAAAAATGAAACGATCTTACCAGAATCCATGCCGTGGAACAGTAACACGGCCCTTCAAGTGTGACAGATAATAGCGTCGCTTCTGACATGGACTTGAGAGAAGAAAGCAGGCAGCAAAACTTGTCAATGCTGATTTCTTATGGAGCTGTTAATATAAATCGAGATGGTGTTGCAGAAAGACTCTCCCTGCATCTCCGGACTCTTTCATCCATGCTTTCACTGAGAGGCTGACAGGACTACTTAAAACTCCAGTCCCATCTCGAAGAGTACTACCCTCCATAAGAGACTACTCCGAAATCTTCTGACACTTCTCTGCCAACATCATGTGACGAAAGGCAAAGAATGACTGGGGTTATGAGGAAGTAGGGGAATTATTTAAGCCTTTGGCTGGGGTATCTTTGTCTCCTCCTAGTGGCCAGGTTCAGTATTTCACACAAGTAAAGAATGCAGCTGTGGACGCTTTCCATATTAAGAAGGAAAAACAGCTGTCAAAAAACGAGGAATTAACTAAACCATGAACTAAAACTCAAGGACAGGTTAGATAAGTGTAAGGGAATTCCGGGTATAAGAAAATGTGACCGATTTCAGGCAGTATGAGGAGCTATTTTTTTTAAATCTGTCCCCCTGAATAATGTCTGGCTCCAATCAGCAAGCACTACCCAGGGTTCTGAACCAAAAACATAATTTATGCTTACCTGATAAATTCCTTTCTTCTGTAGTGTGATCAGTCCACGGGTCATCATTACTTCTGGGATATTACTCCTCCCCAACAGGAAGTGCAAGAGGATTCACCCAGCAGAGCTGCATATAGCTCCTCCCCTCTACGTCACTCCCAGTCATTCGACCAAGGACCAACGAGAAAGGAAAAGCCAAGGGTGAAGTGGTGACTGGAGTATAAATTAAAAAATATTTACCTGCCTTAAAAACAGGGCGGGCCGTGGACTGATCACACTACAGAAGAAAGGAATTTATCAGGTAAGCATAAATTATGTTTTCTTCTGTTAAGTGTGATCAGTCCACGGGTCATCATTACTTCTGGGATACCAATACCAAAGCAAAAGTACACGGATGACGGGAGGGATAGGCAGGCTCTTTATACAGAAGGAACCACTGCCTGAAGAACCTTTCTCCCAAAAATAGCCTCCGATGAAGCAAAAGTGTCAAATTTGTAAAATTTGGAAAAAGTATGAAGCGAAGACCAAGTTGCAGCCTTGCAAATCTGCTCAACAGAGGCCTCATTCTTGAAGGCCCAAGTGGAAGCCACAGCTCTAGTAGAATGAGCTGTAATTCTTTCAGGAGGCTGCTGTCCAGCAGTCTCATAAGCTAAACGAATTATGCTACGAAGCCAAAAAGAAAGAGAGGTAGCAGAAGCTTTTTGACCTCTCCTCTGCCCAGAGTAAACGACAAACAGAGAAGACGTTTGTCGAAATTCCTTAGTTGCCTGTAAGTAAAATTTTAGAGCACGGACTACATCCAGGTTGTGCAGTAGACGTTCCTTCTTCGAAGAAGGATTTGGGCACAAGGAAGGAACAACAATCTCTTGATTGATATTCCTGTTAGTAACTACCTTAGGTAAGAACCCAGGTTTAGTACGCAGAACTACCTTATCCGAATGAAAAATCAAATAAGGAGAATCACAATGTAAGGCTGATAATTCAGAGACTCTTCGAGCCGAGGAAATGGCCATTAAAAATAGAACTTTCCAAGATAACAACTTTATATCAATGGAATGAAGGGGTTCAAACGGAACGCCCTGTAAAACATTAAGAACAAGGTTTAAACTCCATGGTGGAGCAACAGTTTTAAACACAGGCTTAATCCTGGCCAAAGCCTGACAAAAAGCCTGGACGTCAGGAACTTCTGACAGACGTTTGTGTAACAGAATGGACAGAGCTGAGATCTGTCCCTTTAATGAACTAGCAGATAAACCCTTTTCTAAACCTTCTTGTAGAAAAGACAATATCCTAGGAATCCTAACCTTACTCCAAGAGTAACCTTTGGATTCACACCAATATAGGTATTTACGCCATATCTTATGGTAAATCTTTCTGGTAAGAGGCTTCCTAGCCTGTATTAAGGTATCAATAACTGACTCGGAAAACCCACGTCTTGATAAAATCAAGCGTTCAATTTCCAAGCAGTCAGCTTCAGAGAAGTTAGATTTTGATGTTTGAAGGGACCCTGTATCAGAAGGTCCTGTTTCAGAGGTAGAGACCAAGGTGGACAGGATGACATGTCCACCAGGTCTGCATACCAAGTCCTGCGTGGCCACGCAGGAGCTATTAGAATCACTGATGCTCTCTCTTGTTTGATTCTGGCAATCAATTGAGGAAGCATCGGGAAGGGTGGAAACACGTAAGCCATCCTGAAGTCCCAAGGTGCTGTCAGGGCATCTATCAGGACTGCTCCTGGATCCCTGGATCTGGACCCGTAACGAGGAAGCTTGGCGTTCTGTCGAGACGCCATGAGATCTATCTCTGGTTTGCCCCAACGTCGAAGTATTTGGGCAAAGACCTCCGGATGGAGTTCCCACTCCCCCGGATGAAAAGTCTGACGACTTAAGAAATCCGCCTCCCAGTTCTCCACTCCCGGGATGTGGATTGCTGACAGGTGGCAAGAGTGAGACTCTGCCCAGCGAATTATCTTTGATACTTCCATCATAGCTAGGGAGCTTCTTGTCCCTCCCTGATGGTTGATGTAAGCTACAGTCGTGATGTTGTCCGACTGAAACCTGATGAACCCCCGAGTTGTCAACTGGGGCCAAGCCAGGAGGGCATTGAGAACTGCTCTCAATTCCAGAATGTTTATTGGCAGGAGACTCTCCTCCTGACTCCATTGTCCCTGAGCCTTCAGAGAATTCCAGACGGCACCCCAACCTAGAAGGCTGGCGTCTGTTGTTACAATTGTCCAGTCTGGTCTGCTGAATGGCATCCCCCTGGACAGATGTGGCCGAGAAAGCCACCATAGAAGAGAATTTCTGGTCTCTTGATCCAGATTCAGAGAAGGGGATAAGTCTGAGTAATCCCCATTCCACTGACTTAGCATGCACAGTTGCAGTGGTCTGAGGTGTAAGCGTGCAAAGGGTACTATGTCCATTGCCGCTACCATTAAGCCGATTACCTCCATGCATTGAGCCACTGACGGGTGTTGAATGGAATGAAGGGTGCGGCAAGCACTTTGAAGTCTTGTTAGCCTGTCCTCTGTCAGGTAAATCTTCATTTCTACAGAATCTATAAGAGTCCCCAGGAAGGGAACTCTTGTGAGTGGAACGAGTGAACTTTTCTTTTCGTTCACCTTCCATCCATGTGACCTTAGAAATGCCAGTACTAACTCTGTATGAGACTTGGCAGTTTGAAAGCTTGAAGCTTGAATCAGAATGTCGTCTAGGTATGGAGCTACCGAGATTCCCCGCGGTCTTAGTACCGCCAGAAGAGCACCCAGAACCTTTGTGAAGATTCTTGGAGCTGTAGCCAATCCAAATGGAAGAGCCACAAACTGGTAATGCCTGTCTAGGAAGGCAAACCTTAGGTACCGGTAATGATCTTTGTGAATCGGTATGTGAAGGTAGGCATCTTTTAAATCTACAGTGGTCATGTACTGACCCTCTTGGATCATAGGTAAAATTGTCCGAATAGTCTCCATCTTGAACGATGGAACTCTTAGGAATTTGTTTAGGATCTTTAAGTCCAGGATTGGTCTGAAAGTTCCCTCTTTTTTGGGAACCACAAACAGATTTGAGTAAAACCCCTGTCCCTGTTCCGATCGTGGAACAGGATGGATTACTCCCATTAACAAGAGCTCTTGTACGCAGCGTAGAAACGCCTCTTTCTTTGTCTGGATTGTTGACAACCTTGACAGATGAAATCTCTCTCTTGGAGGAGAGTATTTGAAGTCCAGAAGGTATCCCTGAGATATTATCTCTAGCGCCCAGGGATCCTGGACATCTCTTGCCCAAGCCTGGGCGAAGAGAGAAAGTCTGCCCCCCACTAGATCCGATCCCGGATCGGGGGCCCTCAATTCATGCTGTTTTAGGGGCAGCAGCAGGTTTCCTGGTCTGCTTGCCCTTGTTCCAGGACTGGTTAGGTTTCCAGCCTTGTCTGTAGCGAGCAACAGCTCCTTCCTGTCTTGGTGCAGAGGAAGTTGATGCTGCTCCAGCTTTGAAATTACGAAAGGAACGAAAATTAGACTGTCTAGCCTTAGCTTTGGCTTTGTCCTGAGGCAGGGCATGGCCTTTACCTCCTGTAATGTCAGCGATAATCTCTTTCAACCCGGGCCCGAATAAGGTCTGCCCTTTGAAAGGTATATTAAGCAATTTAGACTTAGAAGTAACATCAGCTGACCAGGATTTTAGCCACAGCGCCCTGCGTGCCTGAATGGCGAATCCTGAATTCTTCGCCGTAAGTTTAGTAAGATGTACTACGGCCTCCGAAATGAATGAATTAGCTAGTTTAAGGACTCTAAGCCTGTCCGTAATGTCGTCCAGAGTAGCTGAACTAATGTTCTCTTCCAGAGACTCAATCCAGAATGCCGCTGCAGCCGTGATCGGCGCAATGCATGCAAGGGGTTGCAATATAAAACCTTGTTGAACAAACATTTTCTTAAGGTAACCCTCTAATTTTTTATCCATTGGATCTGAAAAAGCACAGCTATCATCCACCGGGATAGTGGTACGCTTAGCTAAAGTAGAAACTGCTCCCTCCACCTTAGGGACCGTTTGCCATAAGTCCCGTGTGGTGGCGTCTATTGGAAACATTTTTCTAAATATCGGAGGGGGTGAGAACGGCACACCGGGTCTATCCCACTCCTTAGTAACAATTTCAGTAAGTCTCTTAGGTATAGGAAAAACCTCAGTACTCGCCGGGACCGCAAAATATTTATCCAACCTACACATTTTCTCTGGTATTGCAACTGTGTTACAATCATTCAGAGCCGCTAACACCTCCCCTAGTAATACACGGAGGTTTTCCAGTTTAAATTTAAAATTTGAAATATCTGAATCCAGTCTGTTTGGATCAGAACCGTCACCCACAGAATGAAGTTCTCCGTCCTCATGTTCTGCCACCTGTGACGCAGTGTCTGACATGGCCCTAATATTATCAGCGCACTCTGTTCTCACCCCAGAGTGATCACGCTTACCTCTTAGTTCTGGTAATTTAGCCAAAACTTCAGTCATAACAGTAGCCATATCCTGTAATGTGATTTGTAATGGCCGCCCAGATGTACTCGGCGCTACAATATCACGCACCTCCCGATCGGGAGATGCAGGTACTGACACGTGAGGCGAGTTAGTCGGCATAACTCTCCCCTCGTTGTTTGGTGAAATTTGTTCAATTTGTACAGATTGACTTTTATTTAAAGTAGCATCAATACAGTTAGTACATAAATTTCTATTGGGCTCCACTTTGGCATTGCAACAAATGACACAGGTATCATCCTCTGAATCAGACATGTTTAACACACTAGCAAATAAACTTGCAACTTGGAATACAATTCAATTAGAATAATATTAAAAACGTACTGTGCCTTTAAGAAGCACAGAAGATCTATGACAGTTGAAAATTAATAAATTGAAAACAGTTATAGTGTAAACAACACAACTTTAGCAAAGGTTTAATCCCATTAGCAAAGATAACAAATTCTGAAAGCAGGAAACAAATTACAGAATAAACGTTTTTTATCTCAGTCAACTATAATTCTCACAGCTCTGCTGAGGGAAATTACCTCCCTCAAAATAAGTTTTGAAGACCCCTGAGCTCTGTAGAGATGAACCGGATCATGCAGGAAATACAATGAGCTGCTGACTGAAATATTTGATGCGTAGCAAAAGCGCCAAAAAACGGCCCCTCCCCCTCACACACAGCAGTGAGAGAGAACAGAAACTGTCAGAAAAAAGATTAAGCAACTGCCAAGTGGAAAAATAGTGCCCAAACATTTATTCACTCAGTACCTCAGCAAATGAAAACGATTTTACATTCCAGCAAAAACGTTAAACATAATTTCTAGTTATTAAACAGCTTTATGTAATTCTTACAGTGTAATTCTAGTGAAGTACCATTCCCCAGAATACTGAAGTGAAAGTATACATACATGACATTATATCGGTATGGCAGGATTTTCTCATCAATTCCATTGTCAGAAAATAAAAGCTGCTACATACCTCTATGCAGATTCATCTGCCCGCTGTCCCCTGATCTGAAGTTTACCTCTCCTCAGATGGCCGAGAAACAGCAATATGATCTTAACTACTCCGGCTAAAATCATAGCAAAAACTCTGGTAGATTCTTCTTCAAATTCTGCCAGAGAGGTAATAACACACTCCGGTGCTATTTTAAAATAACAAACTTTTGATTGAAGATATAAAACTAAGTATAATCACCATAGTCCTCTCACACATCCTATCTAGTCGTTGGGTGCAAGAGAATGACTGGGAGTGACGTAGAGGGGAGGAGCTATATGCAGCTCTGCTGGGTGAATCCTCTTGCACTTCCTGTTGGGGAGGAGTAATATCCCAGAAGTAATGATGACCCGTGGACTGATCACACTTAACAGAAGAAAAACATAATTTATGTAAGAACTTACCTGATAAATTCATTTCTTTCATATTAGCAAGTGTCCATGAGCTAGTGACGTATGGGATATACATTCCTACCAGGAGGGGCAAAGTTTCCCAAACCTTAAAATGCCTATAAATACACCCGTCACCACACCCACAATTCAGTTGAACGAATAGCCAAGAAGTGGGGTGATAAGAAAGGAGCGAAAGCATCAAAAAAATAAGGAATTGGAATAATTGTGCTTTATACAAAAAAATCATAACCACCACAAAAAAGGGTGGGCCTCATGGACTCTTCCTAATATGAAAGAAATGAATTTATCAGGTAAGTTCTTACATAAATTATGTTTTCTTTCATGTAATTAGCAAGAGTCCATGAGCTAGTGACGTATGGGATAATAAATACCCAAGATGTGGAACTTCCACTCAAGAGTCACTAGAGAGGGAGGGATAAAATAAAGACAGCCAATTCCGCTGAAAAATTAATCCACTACCCAAATCAAAAAAGTTTCAATTTTTATAATGAAAAAAACTGAAATTATAAGCAGAAGAATCAAACTGAGACAGCTGCCTGAAGTACCATTCTACCAAAACTGCTTCTAAAGAAGAGAAAACATCAAAATGGTAGAACATAGTAAAAGTATGCAAAGAAGACCAAGTCATTGCTTTGCAAATCTGATCAACAGAAGCTTCATTCTTAAAAAGCCCAGGAAGTAGAAACTTACCTAGTAGAATGAGCCGTAATCCTTCGAGGCGGGAATCCACCCGACTCCAAATAAGCATGATGAATCAAAAGTTTAAGCAAGATGCCAAATAAATGGCAGAAGCTTTTTGACCTTCCTAAAACCAGAAAAGATAAAAAATAGACTAGAAGTCTATCTGAAATCTGAATAGCTTCAACATAGAATTTCAAAAACTCTTACCATATCCAAAGAAAGTAAGAATCTCACCAAAGAAGTCTTAGGAAAACAATAATTCCTCCCTAATGTTTGTTAGAATTTACAACTTTAGGTAACAATTGAAATGAGGACAGCAAAAACCACCTTATCCTGATGAAAAAAATCAGAAAAAAGAGATTCACAAGAAAGAACAGATAATTCAAAAACTGTTCTAGCTGAAGAGATGTCCAAAAAGAACAATACTTTCCATGAAAGTAATTAATATCCAGAGCAAGCATATGCTCAAATAGAAGAGCCTGAAAAACCTTCAGAACCCAATTAAGACTCCAAGGAGGAGAAATTGGCTTAATGACAGGTTTGATACAAATCAAAACCTGAACAAAATAATGAATATCAGGAAGTAACACTGCCTTATCCTGATGAAAAATCAGAAAAGGATATTCACAAAAAAGAGCAGATAACTCAAAAACTCTTCTAGCAGAAGTAATAACCAAAAGGAACAATACTTTTCCAAGAAAGTAATTTAATGTTCAGAAAATGCATAGTTTCAAACGGAGGAGCCTGTAAAGCCCTCAGCACCAAATTGAGACTCCAAAGAGGAGAGATTGAATTAATGACAGGCTTGATACGGACCAAAGCCTGTACAAAACAATGAATATCAGGATGATCAGCAATCTTTCTGTGAAAAAAGAACAGAAAGAGTAGAGATTTGTCCTAACAAAGAACTGAAGACAAAACCTTAACCAAACCAACCTGAAAAAATAATAAAATTCTATGAATTTTAAAAGAATGCCAATAAAAGTAGGTCTTCCAGACTCAATAATAAATCTTTCTAGAGACAGATTTACGAGCCTGAAACATAGTATTAATCAATGAGTCAGAAAAACCTCTATGACTAAAAACCAAGCGTTCAATCTCCATCCCTTCAAATTTAATGATTTGAGATCCTGATGGAAAAAATGGGCCTTGAGAAAGAAGGTCTGGTTTAAACGGAAGTGTCCAAGGTTGGCAACTGGCCATCCGAATGAGATCCGCATACCAAAACCTGAGAGGCCATGCTGGAGCCACCAGCATAACTAACAAATACTCCATAAGAATTTTGGAAATCACTTTGGAAGAAGAACTAGAGGCGGAAAGAAATAGGCAAAAAGATAATTCCAAAGAAATGTCAATGTATACACTACTTCCGCCTGAAGATCCCCGGACCTGAATATGCCCCTGGGAAGTTCTTTATTCAGATGAGATGCCAACAGATCTATTTCTAAAAATGCTCACATCTGAAAAATTGAAAAACATATCTGGGTAAGAGAGACCATTCTCCCGGAAGTAAAGCTTGATTAACAGAGATAATCCGCTTCCCAAATATCTATACCTGGGAAAAAAAAACACAGAATTTAGAAAGGAGCTGGATTTAGCCCAAGCTAATATCCGAGACACTTCTGTCACAGCCTAAGGACTGATAGTCCTACCCTGATGATTGACATACACCATAGTTGTGATATTGTCTGAAAAACAATAAACGTCTCTTCTTCAAAAAGAAACTAACTGAAAAACTCTGAGAAAGCACAGAGTTCTAAAATATCAAATGGTAATCTCGCCTCCTGAGATTTCCAAACCCCTTGTGCTGACAGAGATCCTCAGACAGCCTCCCAACCAAAAAGACTCACGTCTGTAGAGATCATGGTCCAGGTTGAAAGAAACAAAGGGACCTGTAGAACTAAATGATAGTGATCTTAACCACCAAATCAAGAGAGATAAATATTAGGATTCAAAGATTTAAAATGCGAAATCCTAGAATCCCTGCACCATAATTCAGCATAAAAGACTGAAAAGGTTCTTTCTATTAAAAATGAGCAAAGGGAATTGAATCCAATGCTGTGGCCATAAGACCTAAAACTTCTATGCATATATAGCAACTGAAGGAAATAATAGAGACTAAAGGTACCGACAGACGGAACCCAATAAAATTGTCCCTTGTCTGATAGAGACAAAGACAGTGACACAAACTATCTGGAAACCTAAAAAATGTGACCCTTGTGTGAGGAATCAAGAGCTTTTGAAAAAAAGATCCCCTAACTATGTCCTGGAAGAACAAAGTGAATCATATGAGATTCCGCATCCTCAGAAAATAATCTGAATGAATACAGAAAAAATATGCATTTATTGTATCTAATGAAAACAAATAATGTTATCACTGACCAAAAAAAGGCAGAATAGTTTGAATAAAAACTCCAAAACCCAGTTCCTAAAAATGGAACTGGAAGAAATACCCCAGAAGATTCCAGGTCTGAGCAGCGCTTGAACCCCACGGGTGATCAGCCATGCTTCAACAGTACCCAAAATATATAGGACCGAAACACACTTAAAGAAAGTGTTAGCCTTACTGGAATAAAATCAAAGAAATTTGGACCGAATAAAACCAAAATAAATTTCAAAAAAGTCTTAACCTGCCCCTTGCCAGCCAAGCTGGAATACGGCACATACATCGCAATTTAAGGGAGCTGATTTCGAACTGAAAAATTTCCAATTAAAAACATGTTACTTGGGAAAGAATTCAGGAATTCGTTCCTTAATAAGAACAACCAAACTAGTATAAGCTTAAAGTTTTAGTCTTAGAACTCAATCTTGAAGCCCAGAGTAACAGTTAAGAATTGAATCCAATTATAAAACAAATAATTGATTATCTTAGAACAAAAGAAATATGGATTTTTAGAAATCACAAAATTCTTCTAGCTCAAACAGCTAAAGACATAGATTAAACCTCATTTGCGAAAATATTCAATAAAATGAAGACACAAATGAAATTATTAGCATGATAGTCCAGTTAAAGGACCAGACAATACAGTGGACTTGCATAATCAATAAATGCAAAACAAGACAAATGCAACAGCACCTAGTCTAGTAAATGTTGTCCCTTTAACAATGCTAAAATAAATCATAATCTGATACTTGATCTTAAAGTAAACAGAAAAAATGAAGCAATTGCAACATCCAAATAAATCACAGGTCCAAGAAAAGTACCTGAAACTAAATAATTTTCCATAAATAAGATACAACCATCTAAAAGGAAAAACATAATTTATGTAAAAACTTACCTGATAAATTCATTTCTTTCATATTAGCAAGAGTCCATGAGCTAGTGACGTATGGGATATACATTCCTACCAGGAGGGGCAAAGTTTCCCAAACCTCAAAATGCCTATAAATACACCCCTCACCACACCCACAATTCAGTTTAACGAATAGCCAAGAAGTGGGGTGATAAAAAAGTGCGAAAGCATATAAAATAAGGAATTGGAATAATTGTGCTTTATACAAAAATCATAACCACCACAAAAAAGGGTGGGCCTCATGGACTCTTGCTAATATGAAAGAAATGAATTTATCAGGTAAGTTCTTACATAAATTATGTTTTCTTTCATGTAATTAGCAAGAGTCCATGAGCTAGTGACGTATGAGATAATGATTACCCAAGATGTGGATCTTTCCACACAAGAGTCACTAGAGAGGGAGGGATAAAATAAAGACAGCCAATTCCTGCTGAAAATAATCCACACCCAAAATAAAGTTTAATGAAAAACATAAGCAGAAGATTCAAACTGAAACCGCTGCCTGAAGTACTTTTCTACCAAAAACTGCTTCAGAAGAAGAAAATACATCAAAATGGTAGAATTTAGTAAAAGTATGCAAAGAGGACCAAGTTGCTGCTTTGCAAATCTGATCAATCGAAGCTTCATTCCTAAACGCCCAGGAAGTAGAAACTGACCTAGTAGAATGAGCTGTAATCCTCTAAAGGCGGAGTTTTACCCGACTCAACATAGGCAAAATGAATTAAAGATTTCAACCAAGATGCCAAAGAAATGGCAGAAGCTTTCTGGCCTTTTCTAGAACCGGAAAAGATAACAAATAAACTAGAAGTCTTTCGGAAAGACTTAGTAGCTTCAACATAATATTTCAAAGCTCTAACAACATCCAAAGAATGCAACGATTTCTCCTTAGAATTCTTAGAATTAGGACATAATGAAGGAACCACAATTTCTCTACTAATGTTGTTGGAATTCACAACTTTAGGTAAAAATTCAAAAGAAGTTCGCAACACCGCCTTATCCTGATGAAAAATCAGAAAAGGAGACTCACAAGAAAGAGCAGATAATTCAGAAACTCTTCTGGCAGAAGAGATTGCCAAAAGGAACAAAACTTTCCAAGAAAGTAATTTAATGTCCAATGAATGCATAGGTTCAAACGGAGGAGCTTGAAGAGCCCCCAGAACCAAATTCAAACTCCAAGGAGGAGAAATTGACTTAATGACAGGTTTTATACGAACCAAAGCTTGTACAAAACAATGAATATCAGGAAGAATAGCAATCTTTCTGTGGAAAAGAACAGAAAGAGCAGAGATTTGACCTTTCAAGGAACTTGCGGACAAACCCTTATCTAAACCATCCTGAAGAAACTGTAAAATTCTCGGTATTCTAAAAGAATGCCAAGAAAAATGATGAGAAAGACACCAAGAAATATAAGTCTTCCAGACTCTATAATATATCTCTCTAGATACAGATTTACGCGCCTGTAACATAGTATTAATCACAGAGTCAGAGAAACCTCTTTGACCAAGAATCAAGCGTTCAATCTCCATACCTTTAAATTTAAGGATTTCAGATCCTGATGGAAAAAACATAATTTATGTAAGAACTTACCTGATAAATTCATTTCTTTCATATTAGCAAGAGTCCATGAGCTAGTGACGTATGGGATATACATTCCTACCAGGAGGGGCAAAGTTTCCCAAACCTTAAAATGCCTATAAATACACCCCTCACCACACCCACAATTCAGTTTAACGAATAGCCAAGAAGTGGGGTGATAAGAAAAAAGTGCGAAAGCATATAAAATAAGGAATTGGAATAATTGTGCTTTATACAAAAAAATCAAAACCACCACAAAAAAGGGCGGGCCTCATGGACTCTTGCTAATATGAAAGAAATGAATTTATCAGGTAAGTTCTTACATAAATTATGTTTTCTTTCATGTAATTAGCAAGAGTCCATGAGCTAGTGACGTATGGGATAATGACTACCCAAGATGTGGATCTTTCCACACAAGAGTCACTAGAGAGGGAGGGATAAGATAAAGACAGCCAATTCCTGCTGAAAATAATCCACACCCAGAAAAATTTTTTTAATGAAAAAACATAAGCAGAAGATTCAAACTGAAACCACTGCCTGAAGTACGTTTCTACCAAAAACTGCTTCAGAAGAAGAAAACACATCAAAATGGTAGAATTTAGTAAAAGTATGCAAAGAGGACCAAGTTGCTGTTTTGCAAATCTGATCAACCGAAGCTTCATTCTTAAACGCCCAGGAAGTAGAAACTAACCTAGTAGAATGAGCTGTAATCCTTTGAGGCGGAGTGTTACCCGACTCAACATAGGCATGATGAAATAAAGATTTCAACCAAGATGCCAAAGAAATGGCAGAAGCTTTCTGGTCTTTTCTAGAACCGGAAAAGATGACAAATAGACTAGAAGTCTTTCGGAAAGACTTAATAGCTTCAACATAATATTACAAAGCTCTAACAGCATCCAAAGAATGCAATGATTTCTCCATAGAATTCATAGGATTAGGACATAATGAAGGAACCACAATTTCTCTACTAATGTTGTTAGAATTCACAACCTTAGGTAAAAAATTCAAAAGAAGTTCGCAGCACCGCCTTATCCTGATGCAAAATCAGAAAAGGAGACTCACAAAAAAGAGTAGATAATTAAGAGACTCTTCTGGCAGAAGAGATGGCCAAAAGAAACAAAACTTTCCAAAAAAGTAATATAATGACCAAAGAATGCATGGGTTCAAAAGGAGGAGCTTGAAGAGCCCCCAGAACCAAATTCAAACTCCAAGGAGGAGAAATTGACTTAATGACAGGTTTTATACGAACCAAAGCTTGTACAAAACAATGAATATCAGGAAGATTAGCAATCCTTCTGTGAAAAAGAACAGAAAGAGCAGAGATTTGTCTTTCAAGAAACTTGCGGACAAACCTTTATCTAAACCATCCTGAAGAAATATAAGTCTTCCAGACTCTATAATATATCTCTCTAGATACAGATTTACGAGCCTGTCACATAGTATCAATCACAGAGTCAGAGAACCTCTTTGACCAAGAATCAAGCGTTCAAACTCCACACCTTAAAATTAAGGTTTTGAGATCCTGATGGAAAAAAGAACCTTGAGACAGAAAGACTGGTCTTAACGGAAGAGTCCACAGCTGGCAAGAGGCCATCCGGACAAGATCCGCATACCAAAACCTGTGAGGCCATGCTGGAGGTACCAGCAGGACAAACGAGCATTCCTTTAGAATATTGGAGAATACCCTTGGAAGAAGAACTAGAGGCGGAAAGATATAGGCAGGATGACACTTGTAAGGAAGAGATAATGCATCCACTGCCTCCGCCCGAGGATCCCTGGATCCGGACAGATACCAGGGAAGTTTCTTGTTTAGATGAGAAGCCATCAGATCTATTTCTAGGAGTTCCCACATTTGAACAATCTGAGGAAATACCTCTGGGTGAAGACCATTCGCCCAGGTGCAACGTTTGGCGACTGAGATAATCCGCTTTCCAATTGTCCATACCTGGGATATGAACCGCAGAGATTAGACAGGAGCTGGATTCCGCCCAAACCAAAATTTGAGATACTTCTTTCATAGCCAGAGGACTGTGAGTCCCTCCTTGATGATTGATGTATGCCACAGTTGTGACATTGTCTATCTGAAAACAAAAAACAACTCTCTCTTCAGAAGAGGCCAAGACTGAAGAGCTCTGAAATTGCACGGAGTTCCAAAATATTGATCGGAAATCTCACCTCCTGAGATTCCCAAACCCCTTGTGCCGTCAGATACCCCCACACAGCTCCCCAACCTGTAAGACTTGCATCTGTTGAGATTATAGTCCAGGTCGGAAGAACAAAGAAGCCCCCTGAACTAAACGATGGTGATCTGTCCACCATGTCAGAGAGTGTCGTATAATCGGTTTAAAGATATTAATTGAGATATCTTTGAGTAATCCCTGTACCATTGGTTCAGCATACAGAGTCGAAGAGGTCGCATGTGAAAACGAGCAAAGGAGATCGCATCTGATGCGGCAGTCCTAAGACCTAAAATTTCCATGCATAAGGCTACCAAAGGGAATGATTGTGACTGAAGGTTTTGACAAGCTGAAATCAATGTTAAACTTCTCTTGTCTGACAAGAACAGAGTCATAGACACTGAATCTATTCTAGAAACCTAAAAAGGTTACCCTTGTCTGAGGAATCAATGAACTGATTGGTAAATTGATCCTCCAACCATGAACTTGAAGAAACAACACAAGTCGATTTGTATGAGATTCTTCGAAAATGAGAAGACTGAGCAAGTACCCAGATATCGTCCAATAAGGAAATACCAAAACCCTGTTCTCTGATTACAGAAAGAAGGGCACCGAGAACCTTTGAAAAAAATTCTTGGAACTGAGGCTAGGCCAAACGGTAGAGCCACAAAACTGGTAATGCTTGTCTAAAAAGAGAATCTCAGACACTAAAAGTGATCTGGATGAATCGGAATATGCAGATACACATCCTGTAAATCTATTGTAGACATATAATGCCCTTGCTAAACAAAAGGCAGGACAGTCCTACAGAAACTGAATGTTGGTATCCTTACATAACGATTCAATATTGATAGATCCGGAACTGGTCTGAAGGAATTGACCTTCTTTGGTACAATGAAGAGATAAAATAAAACCCCAGCCCCTGTTCCAGAACTGGAACTGGCATAATTACTCCAGCCAACTCTAGATCTGAAACACATTTCAGAAATGCTGAGCCTCTGCTGTGTTAACTGGGACACGGGAAAGAAAAAAATCTCTTAGCAGGAGGCCTTAACTGAAGCCAATTCTGTACCTTTCTGAAACAATGTTCTGAAACCAGAAATTGAGAACGGAATTGATCAAAATTTCTTTGAAGAAAACGTAATCTGCCCCATACCAGCTGAGCTGGAATAAGGTCCGCACCTTCATGGGTACTTAGGAGCTGGCTATAGGTTTTCTATAAGGCTTGGATATATTCCAAACTGGAAATAGTTTCCAAACTGATACCGCTCCTGAGGATGAAGGATCAGGCTTTTGTTCCTTATTGTGAGGAAAGGAACGAAAATGATTATTAGACCTAAATTTACCTTAGATTTTTTTATCCTTTGGTAAAAAAGTTCCCTTCCTTCCAGAAACAGTTGAAATAATAATTTATTACCCTGGAAAGAAAAGGAAAGCAAAGTTGACTTAGAAGACATATCAGCATTCCAAGTTTAATCCATAAAGCTTTTCTAGCTAAAATAGCTAGAGACATATACCTGACATCAACTCTAATGATATCAAAAGATGGTATCACCAATAAAATTATTAGCATGTTATAGAATAATAATAATGCTATAAAATTATGATCTGTTACTTGTTGCGCTAAAGCTTCTAACCAAAAAGTTGAAGCTGCAGCAACATCCGCTAAAAATATAGCAGGTCTAAGAAGATTACCTGAACATAAGTAAGCTTTTCTTAGAAAGGATTCAATTTTCCTATCTAAAGGATCCTTAAATGAATTACTATCTGCCGTAGGAATAATAGCACATTTAGCAGGAGTAGAGACAGCCCCATAACCTTAGGGATTTTGTCCCAAAAAAACTCTAATCTGTCAGATGGCACAGGATATAATTGCTTAAACGTTTAGAAGGAGTAAAAGAATTACCCAAATTATTCCATTCCCTGGAAATTACTTCAGAAATAGCATCAGGGAGATTAAACACTTCTGGAATAACTACAGGAGATTTAAAAACCTTATTTAAACGTATAGATTTAGTATCAAGAGGACCAGAATCCTCTATTTCTAATGCAATTAATACTTCTTTAAATAAAGAACGAATAAATTCCATCTTGAACAAATACAAAGATTTATCAGCATCAACCTCTGAGACAGAAACCTCTGAACCAGAAGAACCATTATCAGTATCAGAATGATGATGTTCATTTAAAAATTCATCTGAAAAAAGAGAAGTTTTTAAAAGACTTTTATGTAAACTAGAAGGAGAAATAACAGACATAGCCTTCTTAATGGATTTAAAAAATAAAATCTCTTATGTTTATCAGGAACACTGAAAATTAGATGTTGACGGAACAGCAACAGATAATGTAACAGTACTAAAGGAAATTTTATCTGCATTAATAAGTTTGTCATGACATGCAATACAAACAACAGCTGGAGAAACAGATACCAAAAATTATAGCAGATACACTTAGCTTGGTAGCTCCAGCACTAGACAGCGATTTTCCTGTAGTATCTTCTTTTTGCCCAAACATGGCTTATTCAAATGCCTCAAATCTAGATGCAATATGTGTAGGGTGGTGAGAAGTGGAACTAATTCCTTTACATCTAACCAAACAGGTGTATCATTTAAAATTAACAAAAGAAGGATGTCATGCGAATCCACATACGTAGTATATCTGATAAACTGCACTTGTGGGGTCCAATATGTAGGCCGCACGGGGCGTACCATAAAAAGACGGTGGGGTGAACATGTATATAATATCAAAAGGAAATTTCTAAAACATAGTCTATCTAGACACTGTGCATATGCACATAAGGGAAGCTCAAAATCACTCTCTATACTACCAATTGAACAGATACCACGAAATAGTCATAATCCCATGCTCACATTACGCCGCAGAGAGACCTTTTGGATCCATAAACTACACACTTTAGCTCCTTATGGCCTCAATAAATGTGTTGATTTGGCTGCTTTTGATCTATGAGATCAACTTGACATCTACCAGAATCCTACACATTGGCATCTGTACCCCGTTTTAGATCTTGGTAAACTTACCACCAGTCCCACACCACCAAGGACATGTAGCTTAAAGCTCCCTATCCCAGTTTGATTGTTCCACTTATCCCTCCCATAATAATTAGAGGTCTCCGATATTATATTTATCTTAGGTTCAAGTTAACAATATATTATATATTATATATATACATCTATTACATCCTATACACCCTGGTAGATTCAACAACAGGTAAGACCTAATGGTAGTATACCACACATCATACCACTATATTATCTTCTAGGGATCCACATATTACAACTTGTGTTCCATTCGTGTCCACTGAGGTACCATTGAGTTATAAGTCACATTACTAAACCTATTGTCACAACAGATAGAATCATATACACTACATTTAAACTATGAATATGACTATTATTATCATATAGTTAGCACACATTATAAGTCAAATATCACTATTTTTATCACATTTTTTGCTATCACCCCAAAGGCATTCCAGCCCATTATTATTACCCCTTACTCCTTATTTTTTTATTTCTATTTTAGTACACACGATTATAATATCAAGCCTATGTCTAATATAATCAATAGCTATTTTGAGCCATACCATAGCATGATTTTTATTTCATTAGATATTGGTGTTATCTCGCTGTTCACTTCTCCACTACCTATATATTCACTTGGATCCCATCTATTAAGTTACCACTACACTACATGATCACTTTAGTTTTTACATGTCACCACAACCTTATCTCTTGTATTTAAGTATGATTTTTTCACATTTACTAGGAGAAAAATGTCTTTTTTACACATTGCAATGAGCTATCAATGATGACCTATAGTCTGGTAACGGTCTCGCTCGAGACTATACAAAATGCAGCTTTAAACACTGCATCTGACAGACAACAGTAAAGTGGCAGATCTACTTTAAGTCTCCCCTCTACGAATATTGTGCTCAACACTTCATAAAAAAAACCCTAGTCTTTACGATAATAAGTGTTTGAGCAAATAGTCACGCTAATAGGCTAAGAAGGCTATGAATCATAGGACTATACACCAAATCGGTTTTCTATTCACGCCCATATCATCTATCTGACAACTCTAGCAGCGCCCCACGTGATGACTAATATCCCTGAACCAATAGGCTTATGAGAATTTCATGCAGCTCACGATTGGCTGTAAACAATATGACTCATTTGATACGATATTCAGAAGAATCCTAGTGACTCAGAGCGGCGCTTTATGCGATCAATTACAAACATTTTTGTGTTAGTATCACATTCAGTTTCGGATTCCCTCTGAGTCTCACGCATGTTATACCCACTTCCCCCTAGTATATGACCTAATATACACTGTGAACACCTATTTAACTATTTGGAATGACATGTTCGTTTAGACATGCGCAGTATGAATGACAACACGCCAAACATTTGTATCAACATCTTATTTGGCAACAATTCGAAACATTCCAATATACCTCTATATTGAGATGGCTAGTATGAGACACCATATCTTCCTAACACAATATGATTTATCAAGGTTTGTTAGATTAAACTGTCTATTATTATATTGCTATTTATATTGAATATACTTCGGTATCTATACTGGTAGCAATGCACGTTTTGAGAAATGGTTGTTTGCCCATTTGTACTATATGCTTACAATGATGAACTATTACATGATATAGACACTTATGCTAGATGATCTAGGTGTGTGTTTGTATGTACATAGATATACATATATATATGTTCTAGTATTTAATTGTGAGCTGCTGTCACCTTTGCCTTTTACTTATATTAACTACCACCAAGTTCAAATTTAAAGTTTATACAATATGTTACTACAGTAATTAATGAAATGTATCTCTCTTAACTAAAATGTCATATGAATGAGAAATCTGCTGATATGATTTTCTGAGTGAAAGAGGATTGACTTGTTAATTACATTGACTAAGATTAGTATATTGTATGGCCAATAGGACCATTTGTGTATCCTAGACTCCTCCCATATCATGTGATACCAATTAGCACTAGTTAGATTTTTGGTGTATATATAGCAAGTGTTCTCAAATGTTTTTATTAAGCCTGATGAAACAGCTTTGAGCTGAGAAACGCGTTGCTTTGATTTTTACTATTTTAATAAACCTTTTTATATATACTTGGACACTTGCTATCACCTTTTTGTTTGCCATCTTATCCTCATGTGAGAGGGGTCTTTGGTTTGGGCCCACTTCTGAATACTGGTGGTTCCTGGACATCCTTTGTATCCAGTAGGCCTGTGCTTAAGTCTGGTGGGTGACTATATTGATCCCACTCTGCCTCTATAGCATCAAGGGAGATGCTACACCAAATGTGAGTACCTTTCAATCTACTTTTTGACTCACCACAGTTCAGACAATACTAGGCCATATAGGCACCTGTGTTTCTTTATATCTCCAATCCAGACACCATATCTACACCAAGAGAGTGGTCCTCTGGGTGACTATAAGAAATCCCAGACTGCTACTATAGCACTAACTGAGGTGCTTCCACAAATGTGAGTTTACTCTGTGCATTTACATCTACCTGTTATCTGAACCAGGGCCATGTGGCGCTTCTGTTTCCTCTTGTTTTTTAAAAAAGTGAGGTTTAAATAATGTGAGGAAAAAAAATGAAACAAAAAAATACACCCACATTTTTTTGGCGCCAAATATGACGCCCACATTATCTGGCGCCAAGTATGACGCCACATCCTCTGACGCCAGAACCGACGCCCACATTTTTTGGCGCAAAAAAATGTCTGAATACACATGCGTCAAAAATGACGTATTAACAAAATACAACTTCCGGCGTCAACTACGGCGCCGGAAATGACGAAATTTTTGCGCCAAAAAAGTCCGCGCCAAGAATGACGCAATAAAAAGAAACATTTTCTGCCCCCGCGAGCCTAACAGCACACAGGGAAAATGATCAATTGAAAATTTTCAAGGTAAAGAAAAATAAATTGAATTAAAATGCATTATCCCAAATAATGAAACTGACAGTCTGAATTTTAAAGGAATACTGATTATCCTGAATCATGGCAAATATAAGTTTAAAGACATATATTTAGAACTTTACATAGTAAGTGCCCAACCATAGCTTAGAGTGTCATAATAAAATAAGACTTACTTACCCTAAGACACTCATCTACATATAGTAGATAGCCAAACCAGTACTGAAACGAGAATCAGTAGAGGTAATGGTATAAAAACATAATTTATGCTTACCTGATAAATTCCTTTCTTCTGTAGTGTGATCAGTAAACAGGTCATCATTACTTCTGGGATATTACTCCTCCCCAACAGGAAGTGCAAGAGGATTCACCCAGCAGAGCTGCATATAGCTCCTCCCCTCTACGTCACTCCCAGTCATTCGACCAAGGACCAACGAGAAAGGAAAAGCCAAGGGTGAAGTGGTGACTGGAGTATAAATTAAAAAATATTTACCTGCCTTAAAAACAGGGCGGGCCGTGGACTGATCACACTACAGAAGAAAGGAATTTATCAGGTAAGCATAAATTATGTTTTCTTCTGTTAAGTGTGATCAGTCCACGGGTCATCATTACTTCTGGGATACCAATACCAAAGCAAAAGTACACGGATGACGGGAGGGATAGGCAGGCTCTTTATACAGAAGGAACCACTGCCTGAAGAACCTTTCTCCCAAAAATAGCCTCCGATGAAGCAAAAGTGTCAAATTTGTAAAATTTGGAAAAAGTATGAAGCGAAGACCAAGTTGCAGCCTTGCAAATCTGCTCAACAGAGGCCTCATTCTTGAAGGCCCAAGTGGAAGCCACAGCTCTAGTAGAATGAGCTGTAATTCTTTCAGGAGGCTGCTGTCCAGCAGTCTCATAAGCTTAACGAATTATGCTACGAAGTCAAAAAGAAAGAGAGGTAGCAGAAGCCTTTTGACCTCTCCTCTGCCCAGAGTAAACGACAAACAGAGAAGACGTTTGTCGAAATTCCTTAGTTGCCTGTAAGTAAAATTTTAGAGCACGGACTACATCCAGGTTGTGCAGTAGACGTTCCTTCTTCGAAGAAGGATTTGGGCACAAAGAAGGAACAACAATCTCTTGATTGATATTCCTGTTAGTAACTACCTTAGGTAAGAACCCAGGTTTAGTACGCAGAACTACCTTATCCGAATGAAAAATCAAATAAGGAGAATCACAATGTAAGGCTGATAATTCAGAGACTCTTCGAGCCGAGGAAATAGCCATTAAAAATAGAACTTTCCAAGATAACAACTTTATATCAATGGAATGAAGGGGTTCAAACGGAACGCCCTGTAAAACATTAAGAACCAGGTTTAAACTCCACGGTGGAGCAACAGTTTTAAACACAGGCTTAATCCTGGCCAAAGCCTGACAAAAAGCCTGGACGTCAGGAACTTCTGACAGACGTTTGTGTAACAGAATGGACAGAGCTGAGATCTGTCCCTTTAATGAACTAGCAGATAAACCCTTTTCTAAACCTTCTTGTAAAAAAGACAATATCCTAGGAATCCTAACCTTACTCCAAGAGTAACCTTTGGATTCACACCAATATAGGTATTTACGCCATATCTTATGGTAAATCTTTCTGGTAACAGGTTTCCTAGCCTGTATTAAGGTATCAATAACTGACTCAGAAAACCCACGTCTTGATAAAATCAAGCGTTCAATTTCCAAGCAGTCAGCTTCAGAGAAGTTAGATTTTGATGTTTGAAGGGACCCTGTATCAGAAGGTCCTGTTTCAGAGGTAGAGACCAAGGTGGACAGGATGACATGTCCACCAGGTCTGCATACCAAGTCCTGCGTGGCCACGCAGGTGCTATTAGAATCACTGATGCTCTCTCTTGTTTGATTCTGGCAATCGAGGAAGCATCGGGAAGGGTGGAAACACGTAAGCCATCCCGAAGTCCCAAGGTGCTGTCAGGGCATCTATCAGGACTGCTCCTGGATCCCTGGATCTGGACCCGTAACGAGGAAGCTTGGCGTTCTGTCGAGACGCCATGAGATCTATCTCTGGTTTGCCCCAACGTCGAAGTATTTGGGCAAAGACCTCCGGATGGAGTTCCCACTCCCCCGGATGAAAAGTCTGACGACTTAAGAAATCCGCCTCCCAGTTCTCCACTCCCGGGATGTGGATTGCTGACAGGTGGCAAGAGTGAGACTCTGCCCAGCGAATTATCTTTGATACTTCCATCATAGCTAGGGAGCTTCTTGTCCCTCCCTGATGGTTGATGCAAGCTACAGTCGTGATGTTGTCCGACTGAAACCTGATGAACCCCCGAGTTGTCAACTGGGGCCAAGCCAGGAGGGCATTGAGAACTGCTCTCAATTCCAGAATGTTTATTGGCAGGAGACTCTCCTCCTGACTCCATTGTCCCTGAGCCTTCAGAGAATTCCAGACGGCACCCCAACCTAAAAGGCTGGCGTCTGTTGTTACAATTGTCCAGTCTGGTCTGCTGAATGGCATCCCCCTGGACAGATGTGGCCGAGAAAGCCACAATAGAAGAGAATTTCTGGTCTCTTGATCCAGATTCAGAGAAGGGGATAAGTCTGAGTAATCCCCATTCCACTGACTTAGCATGCACAGTTGCAGTGGTCTGAGGTGTAAGCGTGCAAAGGGTACTATGTCCATTGCCGCTACCATTAAGCCGATTACCTCCATGCATTGAGCCACTGACGGGTGTTGAATGGAATGAAGGGTGCGGCAAGCACTTTGAAGTCTTGTTAGCCTGTCCTCTGTCAGGTAAATCTTCATTTCTACAGAATCTATAAGAGTCCCCAGGAAGGGAACTCTTGTGAGTGGAACGAGTGAACTTTTCTTTTCGTTCACCTTCCATCCATGTGACCTTAGAAATGCCAGCACTAACTCTGTATGAGACTTGGCAGTTTGAAAGCTTGAAGCTTGTATCAGAATGTCGTCTAGGTATGGAGCTACCGAGATTCCCCGCGGTCTTAGTACCGCCAGAAGAGCACCCAGAACCTTTGTGAAGATTCTTGGAGCTGTAGCCAATCCGAATGGAAGAGCCACAAACTGGCAATGCCTGTCTAGGAAGGCAAACCTTAGGTACCGATAATGATCTTTGTGAATCGGTATGTGAAGGTAAGCATCTTTTAAATCTACAGTGGTCATGTACTGACCCTCTTGGATCATAGGTAAAATTGTCCGAATAGTCTCCATCTTGAACGATGGAACTCTTAGGAATTTGTTTAGGATCTTTAAGTCCAGGATTGGTCTGAAAGTTCCCTCTTTTTTGGGAACCACAAACAGATTTGAGTAAAACCCCTGTCCCTGTTCCGATCGTGGAACTGGATGGATTACTCCCATTAACAAGAGCTCTTGTACGCAGCGTAGAAACGCCTCTTTCTTTGTCTGGATTGTTGACAACCTTGACAGATGAAATCTCTCTCTTGGAGGAGAGTATTTGAAGTCCAGAAGGTATCCCTGAGATATTATCTCTAGCGCCCAGGGATCCTGAACATCTCTTGCCCAAGCCTGGGCAAAGAGAGAAAGTCTGCCCCCCACTAGATCCGATCCCGGATCGGGGCCCCTCAATTCATGCTGTTTTAGGGGCAGCAGCAGGTTTCCTAGTCTGCTTGCCCTTGTTCCAGGACTGGTTAGGTTTCCAGCCTTGTCTGTAGCGAGCAACAGCTCCTTCCTGTTTTGGTGCAGAGGAAGTTGATGCTGCTCCAGCTTTGAAATTACGAAAGGAACGAAAATTAGACTGTCTAGTCTTGGCTTTGGCTTTGTCCTGAGGCAGGGCATGGCCTTTACCTCCTGTAATGTCAGCGATAATCTCTTTCAACCCGGGCCCGAATAAGGTCTGCCCTTTGAAAGGTACATTAAGCAATTTAGACTTAGAAGTAACATCAGCTGACCAGGATTTTAGCCACAGCGCCCTGCGTGCCTGAATGGCGAATCCTGAATTCTTCGCCGTAAGTTTAGTAAGATGTACTACGGCCTCCGAAATGAATGAATTAGCTAGTTTAAGGACTCTAAGCCTGTCCGTAATGTCGTCCAGAGTAGCTGAACCAATGTTCTCTTCCAGAGACTCAATCCAGAATGCCGCTGCAGCCGTGATCGGCGCAATGCATGCAAGGGGTTGCAATATAAAACCTTGTTGAACAAACATTTTCTTAAGGTAACCCTCTAACTTTTTATCCATTGGATCTGAAAAAGCACAGCTATCCTCCACCGGGATAGTGGTACGCTTAGCTAAGGTAGAAACTGCTCCCTCCACCTTAGGGACCGTTTGCCATAAGTCCCTTGTGGTGGCGTCTATTGGAAACATTTTTCTAAATATCGGAGGGGGTGAGAACGGCACACCGGGTCTATCCCACTCCTTAGTAACAATTTCAGTAAGTCTCTTAGGTATAGGAAAAACCTCAGTACTCGTCGGTACCCGCAAAATATTTATCCAACCTACACATTTTCTCTGGTATTGCAACTGTGTTACAATCATTCAGAGCCGCTAACACCTCCCCTAGTAATACACGGAGGTTTTCCAGTTTAAATTTAAAATTTGAAATATCTGAATCCAGTCTGTTTGGATCAGAACCGTCACCCACAGAATGAAGTTCTCCGTCCTCATGTTCTGCCACCTGTGACGCAGTGTCTGACATGGCCCTAATATTATCAGCGCACTCTGTTCTCACCCCAGAGTGATCACGCTTACCTCTTAGTTCTGGTAATTTAGCCAAAACCTCAGTCATAACAGTAGCCATATCCTGTAATGTGATTTGTAATGGCCGCCCAGATGTACTCGGCGCTACAATATCACGCACCTCCCTCTGAGCGGGAGATGTAGGTACTGACACGTGAGGCGAGTTAGTCGGCATAACTCTCCCCTCGTTGTTTGGTGAAATTTGTTCAATTTGTACAGATTGACTTTTATTTAAAGTAGCATCAATACAGTTAGTACATAAATTTCTATTGGGCTCCACTTTGGCATTGCAACAAATGACACAGGTATCATCCTCTGAATCAGACATGTTTAACACACTAGCAAATAAACTTGCAACTTGGAAATACAATTCAATTAGAATAATATTAAAACGTACTGTGCCTTTAAGAAGCACAGAAGATCTATGACAGTTGAAAATTAATAAATTGAAACAGTTATAGCCTCAATCCTTGTAAACAACACAACTTTAGCAAAGGTTTAATCCCATTAGCAAAGATAACAAATTCTGAAAGCAGGAAACAAATTACAGAATAAACGTTTTTTATCTCAGTCAAACTATAATTCTCACAGCTCTGCTGAGAGAAATTACCTCCCTCAAAATAAGTTTTGAAGACCCCTGAGCTCTGTAGAGATGAACCGGATCATGCAGGGAATACAATGAGTTGCTGACTGAAATATTTGATGCGTAGTAAAAGCGCCAAAAAACGGCCCCTCCCCCTCACACACAGCAGTGAGGGAGAACAGAAACTGTCAGAAAACAAATTAAGCAACTGCCAAGTGGAAAAATAGTGCCCAAACATTTATTCACTCAGTACCTCAGTAAATGAAAACGATTTTACATTCCAGCAAAAACGTTAAACATAATCTCTAGTTATTAAACAGCTTTATGTATTTCTTACAGTGTAATTCTAGTGAAGTACCATTCCCCAGAATACTGAAGTGTAAAGTATACATACATGACATTATATCGGTATGGCAGGATTTTCTCATCAATTCCATTGTCAGAAAATAAAAACTGCTACATACCTCTATGCAGATTCATCTGCCCGCTGTCCCCTGATCTGAAGTTTACCTCTCCTCAGATGGCCGAGAAACAGCAATATGATCTTAACTACTCCGGCTAAAATCATAACAAAAACTCTGGTAGATTCTTCTTCAAACTCTGCCAGAGAGATAATAACACACTCCGGTGCTATTTTAAAATAACAAACTCTTGATTGAAGATATAAAACTAAGTATAATCACCATAGTCCTCTCACACATCCTATCTAGTCGTTGGGTGCAAGAGAATGACTGGGAGTGACGTAGAGGGGAGGAGCTATATGCAGCTCTGCTGGGTGAATCCTCTTGCACTTCCTGTTGGGGAGGAGTAATATCCCAGAAGTAATGATGACCCGTGGACTGATCACACTTAACAGAAGAAAGAGTATATCGTCAATCTGAAAAGGGAGGTAAGAGATGAATCTCTACGACCGATAACAGAGAACCTATGAAATAGATCCCGTAGAAGGAGACCATTGAATTCAAATAGGCAATACTCTCTTCACATCCCTCTGACATTCACTGCACTCTGAGAGGAAAACCGGGCTCCAGCCTGCTGCGAAGCGCATATCAACGTAGAATCTAGCACAAACTTACTTCACCACCTCCATGGGAGGCAAAGTTTGTAAAACTGAATTGTGGGTGTGGTGAGGGGTGTATTTATAGGCATTTTAAGGTTTGGGAAACTTTGCCCCTCCTGGTAGGAATGTATATCCCATACGTCACTAGCTCATGGACTCTTGCTAATTACATGAAAGAAATGGTCCGGCTCTTAAAGAGACATGAAACCCAAAATTTGTCTTTCATGATTTAGGTAGCACATACAATTTTAAACAACTTTTCAATTTACTTCTATTATCAAATTTGCTTTATTCCCTTGGTATCATTTGTTGAAAGAGCAGCAATGCACTACTAGTTTCTAACTGAACACATGGGTGAGCCAATGATAATCGGTATAAACATAAGTAGCCACCAATCAGCAGCTAGAACCTATTTGCTGAACCTGAGCTTTCCTACATAAACCTTTCAGCAAACAAGAACAAGAGAAGAAAGCAAATTAAATAATAGAAGTAAATTGGAAAGTTGTTTAAAATTGTATGTTCTACCTAAACCATGAAAGAAAAAGTTTGGATTTCATGTCCCTTTAAGCTTAGGTTCCTACTTTTTCAAATACAGCTAGCAAAAGAAAAAAGAAAAATTGATAATAGGAGTAAATTAGAAAGTAGCTTAAAATAGCATGCACTATCTGAATCATGAAATAAAAAAATTGGGTTTCATATTCCTTTAAACAATTTATCCCTTTCAACAGTAAAAACGTAATATCTTTTACACTACTCATGTAAACTTTTACATCAGAATGCTACCATAGATGACATATCTCTGAAAATGTCAGGTTCATATCTCGTCCCCTACCAGAGACAATCAACACAAAAAATAGTGGAAATGTTAAAATTGCACACTTTCCCCCCCTTAAGAAAAATTAAGAGAAGTCTCAAACCTGAAACGTTCTGCATGCACACTATACTTACCTAGGTACCCCCTCATTTTTTTTTTTAGAATGGAGACCCTAAAAGTAAAACTCTCAGAGATCTTACTCATAACATTAGGACTTAAGTCTATGGAACAAGAATGTTCAAAATGTTTATATATGTACATATAACTCGTAATGTGCTCTAGACATCAGTTTTTATTCCAAGGAGTTAGGACTAACCTGAGCGGAGATATTGAGTTTTCCGTTAACATCTGTATAACCAAAACTCGTTGCTCATCATAACACAAAGATGGCTTTTATGGTTAAACCAAGTAAAATAAAATTTTAAAAAACTAATAGTTTTGCAATACAAATAGAGGTAATCAACCTAAAGAAAATTAAGAAAATTAAAAATGGTCAAACAACTTATGCTGGATCACTTGAAATGGATTGACCCAGAGGGGTTTCTCACCTGGTAAGTATTACCCAGGGAGGAGCCAAGATATGTTGATTTTACAGAGGTAACTTTATTATTATGAATGCACACTCCACACTAAAGGGCCAGACCTCTCAACTGGACCAATTCTGTGAAGTGTTTGTTATTGCTATGACAATCACATGGCAGCTTTACAGACCAATCATGTGAAGAAAAAATAAAAATTCACCTGGTAGACTGCTAGTCATAACCTGCTATCTGAAAGGTTATACATTCTTTCATAAAAGGGATTTTATTACAAGACCAGAGACTCCTATTTTTGCATATTCTTTCATTACTACTCAAATGCAGCCTTTTAAAGAACAATAACGATATAACATAGATAAAACATAACATAAGAAGCTAAAAGAAGCTTATTATAATGACAAGAAAAAACAGCCAATCAGAGCAGAGAATAGACTATAAACTGAGTATACTGCTGTCAATCCTCCTCTTTCTTTTGCTGCTCAAACTTCAGATAAGTTGTGAAATAATTGTATTGATAATTCAGCCTAATCTTATGTTTTGTTTGATACATTTTTACTTAGTTGCCTTTAGTTCAGTTTATTAAATATTTTTCGTTTTTATCGTTATTTGTTTATGCAAACTTTCTTTTGTTTCATATTTCGTATTATTTTATTTAGCTGTGTAATTTCCGTTTTTCCTTTTCCGTTTTTTATACTCCTTTCGTTTCTTATATTCAATTTGTTTGCATTTTGTTTCTTTCAACCCTTTGACTGTTTTTTCTTACCTCCGTTCTGCTTGTCTCCTCTCCCTCCCTGCAACATACGCTGCTAACCCGTCGCCATCTTGTGGGCCGGCCTCCTTCCTTCCGGCCCTCTCACGCTGACGTATTACCTATTTACCTCAGTCAGCCTGACAGCCTCCATCTTACCGAGTATCGTAACATTGTTGCTTCTTGTTATGCTCGGTGTATTTAGTTGTTTCTTGGCTCCTCAACTTTCATCCTGACCTGCATTGCCATCTACTGGTCCTCTGGGTGACTATAAGAAATCCCAGACTGCTACTATAGCACTAACTGAGGTGCTTCCACAAATGTGAGTTTACTCTGTGCATTTACATCTACCTGTTATCTGAACCAGACAACATTGGGCCATGTGGCGCTTCTGTTTTCTCTTGTTTTTAAAAAAAGTGAGGTTTAAATAATGTGAGGAAAAAAAATGAAACAAAAAAATACACCCACATTTTTTTGGCGCCAAATATGACGCCCACATTATCTGGCGCCAAGTATGACGCCACATCCTCTGACGCCAGAACCGACGCCCACATTTTTTGGCGCAAAAAAATGTCTGAATACACATGCGTCAAAAATGACGTATTAACAAAATACAACTTCCGGCGTCAACTACGGCGCCGGAAATGACAAAATTTTTGCGCCAAAAAAGTCCGCGCCAAGAATGACGCAATAAAAAAACATTTTCTGCCCCCGCGAGCCTAACAGCACACAGGGAAAATGATCAATTGAAAATTTTCAAGGTAAAGAAAAATAAATTGAATTAAAATGCATTATCCCAAATAATGAAACTGACAGTCTGAATTTTAAAGGAATACTGATTATCCTGAATCATGGCAAATATAAGTTTAAAGACATATATTTAGAACTTTACATAGTAAGTGCCCAACCATAGCTTAGAGTGTCATAATAAAATAAGACTTACTTACCCTAAGACACTCATCTACATATAGTAGATAGCCAAACCAGTACTGAAACGAGAATCAGTAGAGGTAATGGTATAAAAGAGTATATCGTCAATCTGAAAAGGGAGGTAAGAGATGAATCTCTACGACCGATAACAGAGAACCTATGAAATAGATCCCGTAGAAGGAGACCATTGAATTCAAATAGGCAATACTCTCTTCACATCCCTCTGACATTCACTGCACTCTGAGAGGAAAACCGGGCTCCAGCCTGCTGCGAAGCGCATATCAACGTAGAATCTAGCACAAACTTACTTCACCACCTCCATGGGAGGCAAAGTTTGTAAAACTGAATTGTGGGTGTGGTGAGGGGTGTATTTATAGGCATTTTAAGGTTTGGGAAACTTTGCCCCTCCTGGTAGGAATGTATATCCCATACGTCACTAGCTCATGGACTCTTGCTAATAACATGAAAGAAATGGTCCGGCTCTTAAAGAGACATGAAACCCAAAATTTGTCTTTCATGATTTAGGTAGCACATACAATTTTAAACAACTTTTCAATTTACTTCTATTATCAAATTTGCTTTATTCCCTTGGTATCATTTGTTGAAAGAGCAGCAATGCACTACTAGTTTCTAACTGAACACATGGGTGAGCCAATGATAATCGGTATAAACATAAGTAGCCACCAATCAGCAGCTAGAACCTATTTGCTGAACCTGAGCTTTCCTACATAAACCTTTCAGCAAACAAGAACAAGAGAAGAAAGCAAATTAAATAATAGAAGTAAATTGGAAAGTTGTTTAAAATTGTATGTTCTACCTAAACCATGAAAGAAAAAGTTTGGATTTCATGTCCCTTTAAGCTTAGGTTCCTACTTTTTCAAATACAGCTAGCAAAAGAAAAAAGAAAAATTGATAATAGGAGTAAATTAGAAAGTAGCTTAAAATAGCATGCACTATCTGAATCATGAAATAAAAAAATTGGGTTTCATATTCCTTTAAACAATTTATCCCTTTCAACAGTAAAAACGTAATATCTTTTACACTACTCATGTAAACTTTTACATCAGAATGCTACCATAGATGACATATCTCTGAAAATGTCAGGTTCATATCTCGTCCCCTACCAGAGACAATCAACACAAAAAATAGTGGAAATGTTAAAATTGCACACTTTCCCCCCCTTAAGAAAAATTAAGAGAAGTCTCAAACCTGAAACGTTCTGCATGCACACTATACTTACCTAGGTACCCCCTCATTTTTTTTTTTAGAATGGAGACCCTAAAAGTAAAACTCTCAGAGATCTTACTCATAACATTAGGACTTAAGTCTATGGAACAAGAATGTTCAAAATGTTTATATATGTACATATAACTCGTAATGTGCTCTAGACATCAGTTTTTATTCCAAGGAGTTAGGACTAACCTGAGCGGAGATATTGAGTTTTCCGTTAACATCTGTATAACCAAAACTCGTTGCTCATCATAACACAAAGATGGCTTTTATGGTTAAACCAAGTAAAATAAAATTTTAAAAAACTAATAGTTTTGCAATACAAATAGAGGTAATCAACCTAAAGAAAATTAAGAAAATTAAAAATGGTCAAACAACTTATGCTGGATCACTTGAAATGGATTGACCCAGAGGGGTTTCTCACCTGGTAAGTATTACCCAGGGAGGAGCCAAGATATGTTGATTTTACAGAGGTTACTTTATTATTATGAATGCACACTCCACACTAAAGGGCCAGACCTCTCAACTGGACCAATTCTGTGAAGTGTTTGTTATTGCTATGACAATCACATGGCAGCTTTACAGACCAATCATGTGAAGAAAAAATAAAAATTCACCTGGTAGACTGCTAGTCATAACCTGCTATCTGAAAGGTTATACATTCTTTCATAAAAGGGATTTTATTACAAGACCAGAGACTCCTATTTTTGCATATTCTTTCATTACTACTCAAATGCAGCCTTTTAAAGAACAATAACGATATAACATAGATAAAACATAACATAAGAAGCTAAAAGAAGCTTATTATAATGACAAGAAAAAACAGCCAATCAGAGCAGAGAATAGACTATAAACTGAGTATACTGCTGTCAATCCTCCTCTTTCTTTTGCTGCTCAAACTTCAGATAAGTTGTGAAATAATTGTATTGACAATTCAGCCTAATCTTATGTTTTGTTTGATACATTTTTACTTAGTTGCCTTTAGTTCAGTTTATTAAATATTTTTCGTTTTTATCGTTATTTGTTTATGCAAACTTTCTTTTGTTTCATATTTCGTATTATTTTATTTAGCTGTGTAATTTCCGTTTTTCCTTTTCCGTTTTTTATACTCCTTTCGTTTCTTATATTCAATTTGTTTGCATTTTGTTTCTTTCAACCCTTTGACTGTTTTTTCTTACCTCCGTTCTGCTTGTCTCCTCTCCCTCCCTGCAACATACGCTGCTAACCCGTCGCCATCTTGTGGGCCGGCCTCCTTCCTTCCGGCCCTCTCACGCTGACGTATTACCTATTTACCTCAGTCAGCCTGACAGCCTCCATCTTACCGAGTATCGTAACATTGTTGCTTCTTGTTATGCTCGGTGTATTTAGTTGTTTCTTGGCTCCTCAACTTTCATCCTGACCTGCATTGCCATCTACTGGTTATATATATATATATATATATATATACACACAACATATAAGTTTGGAAGAATATTAAGTTATTTAACGTTTTTTGCCTCATAATTGTTTATGTGACAGAATTAAGACTATTTAACTTTTACAAAAATGTTTTTCTGTATTTAATTTTAACTTATAAGGGAGTTTATATTTATTATTATATTATATTTTATATTATATTATTTATATTGTATATATTTTGTTAGACATTTTTAAATATAATGTCTGAGAATCAAACAGGTACTTCTCCCTTAACTGTGCAAACAGTTGAATCTATGATAGATTCTTCAAAGAATAACCTGTTTAATAAAATGTCCTCATTGATGGGTTTTTCCTTTTTAAAGATATATTTTTCTCTTTTACACCCATCTATTGCCTGTAAAGCTGTAAGAAGGACCCTGCACCCCAAGGGTACTCAAATGGGGGATACCAATGTATGTCAAAAAACAAAATTTAATTCTAAATATAATGAGAAAAATCCATCTTCAGATTCTGATATCTCAGATGAAGATGACTATACTGATATCAATTCTGATAATTTTAATGAATCTGATAATTCTGATGGCTCTCCAGCAGCTAAAAAACAGAAAAAGAAATCTAAAAAATTTAATGATTACATTGAGGACGATGAAGATTTTATTGACTGTTTGGGCAATCCTAGATTCAAACCAGACGAACTACACCATCCCCGCTCTGCCGAATGGTGTCCCCCCATTGAATTAGCCAAATTCATTGATTACCAACTTCGTAAACCCCTGAAAAAACAAGCCCGCAATAAAATGAAAGCAGAGTGCCCTCGTCCCCTTTTACCAAAAAATGCTTCAATTACACCTGAGGTCGATCACAAAATTCTAAAATTTATCGGCACTCCAGGTTATAAATTAAAGAAAGGAGTAGACAGATTTTGTAAAAACTGTCAGGACAAACTATTAGATACTGTCGGCCCCCTGACCAAGTTGTTTGAACTGTCTGAACAAGGTGTAGAAGAAAACTCCCCTCTAGACCCTTATATAGTCAGAGAATGGGTCCAAAGACTGCTTTGTTTTGTTGGAAATACCAACTGCGCCATGTCCTGCGAAAGACGGCGTAACATCTTGAGAAAAATTGATCCAAAAATGTCAGATTTCTCCTCTAATAATATCGCTTCTGCTAATAATGGTCTCTTGTTTGGAGATTCATATTTAAAAGACTTAAATCAATATGTAAATACCTTCTCCAATTTAAATAAAGTCAAAACGTCAGTAAATAATTTTTTTTATCCTAACCAGAGTTTTTCTGACAGGGCCGGGAGAGGCAGAGGCTGCTTTCCCAGCCGCCAATCTTATTTATCCAGGTCTCACTATTTCCCCCATCATTCCCAATTTCATTCCCAATTCCAAACACAATACCAAAGAAATTATCCAGAACCATCTACCTCTTCCTTCTTCCCGTCGAGAGGACGCCCCTGGACTCAAAGAGGTTTTAGGAGCAGAGCCAGAGCTAGACAAGCTCCAGGTAAATTTATTATTTCCTCCCCCTGTTTCTTTTTTCCCAGAAAAAAATGGTGGCAGACTCGCCCTGTTTGCCCAAAATTGGGCTGCAATTACTTCAGATACTTGGGTCTTACAGGCAGTGTCAGGTATTCTCATAGAATTCATATCCCTTCCAATTCAAATCAGTCTTCCTCATCCCATTCATTTTTCTCAAGAAGACACCCTTTTGGTCAAGAGAGAAATTTCAACTATTTTTTCCAAAAAGGCAATTCTTCCTGTTTTTCAACCCCAAAATATTTACTTAAGCAACTTATTTTTAGTAAAAAAGAAAAACAACCAGTTCAGATCAGTTATAAACCTAAAATCATTAAATGCTTATGTTGTATACCATCATTTCAAAATGGAAGGAATACACTTATTAAGAGAATGTTTAAGAGAAAACGATTGGTTAGTTCGTCTGGATCTTACAGACGCCTATCTAACCGTTCCAATTGCTCAAGAACATTGGAAATATTTGACATTCCGTTGGGAAGACCAATTTTGGAACTTCACTTGTCTTCCTTTCGGTTTGTCTTCCGCCCCTTGGATTTTCACCAAGCTACTCAAACCTGTAGTGGCTTGGTTGAGACTTGAGGTGTTCGTTTGATAATTTATTTAGACGACATTTTGATAATGGACCAAGACTTTCTCTCTCTTCAGAGTCATCTTATTTCTACAATTTCCTTACTAGAATCTTTAGGCTTTATTGTGAATAAACAGAAATCGGTTCTTTACCCTACAAGATCTTTAATTTTCTTAGGTTTTCAAATCAATACAGTTCTATCCACTTTGAGTCTTCCTCCAGACAAGGTGAAGAACATCAAGAAAGAAATTTCCAAAACTTTATCTAAAGATTCAGTCCCTATCAGAACTATAGCCAGAATAGTAGGTTTACTATCATCCTCTATTCAGGCTATCTTCCCTGCTCCTCTACATTATCGAATAGAACTTCAGAGATTAAAAATTCTACATTTGAGAAAAGGTTTTTCTTATTCTCATTTGATTCCTTTGTCTTCAGAAGCCAAAGAAGAACTTTCTTGGTGGCTTTCTCATTTGGAAGCCTGGAATGGGAGAGACATTTTTGGCAGGACTTCCGATTTTGTTATAGAATCCGATGCCAGTCGTTCAGGCTGGGGAGCGCATTGTGGTCCTTCCATCACAGGTGGCAAATGGACATTGGAGGAGAAACGTTTCCATATCAATTGTTTAGAATTATTGGCTGGCTCGTTTGCAGTCAAAAGTTTTGCCAAATTTTCTTCTCCAATTTCTATTCTCCTGCGTATGGACAATATTTCGGCGGTGCAATATCTCAATCGTTTGGGAAGCACCAAGTCGAGAGATTTGTCCAATATAACCAAAGAGATTATTCATCTTTGTTTGGACAGGAATATTTCTGTCAAAGCAGAATATATTCCAGGACAATCAAATTCAGCTGCAGACTGGGGATCTCGTCATTTGACAGATTCCAGCGACTGGAGATTGGACAGGAACATTTTTCTCTCCCTTCAATCTCTCAGAGGTCCATTTTGTTTGGACCTTTTTGCGTCCAGGACCAATTACCAGATTCGCCCATACTTCAGTTGGCGCCCAGATCCGGAGGCAGCGGCCATAGATGCATTTCTTCATCCATGGCCTCTTCAGAAAGCTTATGCTTTCCCTCCGTTTTCAATCATTCCGAGGACAATTTCAACGATTCGCAGGGACCTTCTATGCCTAACGATTGTGACCCCCTTTTGGCCAACCCAATCATGGTACCCCTCCCTTCTGGAGATGTCCATCAATCTCCCAATTCTTTTTCCTCCGCTTCCTCACCTTCTAGTCAACCCAGAGGGCGATTATCACAGCTTAGTTCTCCAAAGCTCTCTTCTCCTGATAGCATGGACAATCTCAGGGGACCCTGGTCCATCCGAGGTCGCTAGGTCCCTCATTCAGGATTCCTGGGCCACAGGTACCCGCAGATGTTATTTTGCCGCATGGTCAAAATGGTCTGGCTGGTGCCTGCGGAGAGACTTGGATCCCGTTTCTTCAGATTTAACGGAAATTATTAACTACCTGTCTCATCTTTTTAAATCAGGTCTTGCTTATAGAACCATTAATGTTCATCGTTCAGCTATTTCAGCTAGACACAATTTAATTAATCTTCCCGTCGGCAAACATCCTTTGATCTGTAGGGTGCTCAAAGCCATCAGATTAAAACGTCCTCCGGTTCCTAAACATGAATTTTTCTGGGATGTAAATTTAATTTTCTCCCTTTTTAAATCTTGGCCTGATAATGGTTCTCTATCTCTAAAACAACTTTCTGCTAAACTTGCTACTCTTCTCGGTTTAATTTCTTTCAGACAAGTATCTGATGTGAAAGCTTTAGATTGGAATTCTAAACGTTTCTCTCCTGAAGGAGTTACCTTTTTTCTTTCTCGCAGAACTAAAACTCTTTCTACCTCTATTTTCTATCCTTATCTTCCTTCCGAACCTTCTCTCTGTGTGGTTGAATGTTTAAAATCTTATGAGTCTAGAACTTTGATTTTTAGGAAATCTACTTATAATCAACTTCTAATTTCTTTTGTTCCCCCTTACGCTCCTATCACTTCTACTTCTATTGCTAGGTGGGTTAAATGGGTCATGAAAGAAGCTGGTATTAATATTTCTTTCACAGCTCATTCCATTAGAGGTACTGCTGCCTCAAAAGCCTTTTTAAAAGCTGCCCCTCTCCAACAAATTTTGAATGCGGCAGATTGGTCTTTTGACTCCATTTTCAAACAATTTTATTTCAGACCCATTCAACATGCCTCTCAATTTATTTTCTTAATATGCTTTAAACTTGCAAAAATAGGAGTCTCTGGTCTTGTAATAAAATTCCGATTATCATAATTTTTTGAAGGTATAATCTAGATTTTATTAAAGACACAGAGACGAGTATTTTCCCTCCTCAAAAAATGTGATTTTTTCCCTCCTTGTTTTTTATTATGGTATATTATTAATATTTTTTGTCTTTAACAGTTTCCATATAAATCCAATCCGTTTCTATCTTCTGGATTCATTCCTTCAACTCATGAGTTCCATCATCCGTCAATTGAATCCTGGATATCTGGTCTGACTTCAATCAAACTCAACATGTCCTGGAATATCTTCTATCAGTTCTGCAGGAAGTTGGCCTTCGTTATCCTTTGCTGTTTTGGACTTTTTGGACTTGTCATGGTGCTTAATATTTTGTTCCTTTTGAGCATCAATTAAGAAAGAGGAGGATTGACAGCAGTATACTCAGTTTATAGTCTATTCTCTGCTCTGATTGGCTGTTTTTTCTTGTCATTATAATAAGCTTCTTTTAGCTTCTTATGTTATGTTTTATCTATGTTATATCGTTATTGTTCTTAAAAGGCTGCATTTGAGTAGTAAAGAAAGAATATGCAAAAATACTCGTCTCTGTGTCTAGATTATACCTTCAAAAAATTAGGATAATCAGAATTTTTTTGCTCGTGGTATATGCTGTCTTAATGGAACTGTGTCTCCTGTGGCAACGCTAACTGATCATACATACAGTAAACTGGCACCTCAACATAAATAGTGGTATTCCCCTTTTACAAAATAAGGGCAAATGATTTATGGAGTAAGTAGGGTGATTGATTACTAAGAAAAATGTGGATTGGCAGGAAATAAATTATTTTGCTCTGACTAGACAACAACACAGAATAACTGAAAATTAGAAATACACATATGTACTTACGGTTTTAAGCTGTATGCCCTGTCGTATTTGGTCTAAGAGTGCATCTCGTCCAGTACCGGACACAGGTCTGTTTTCTCTGTTATTATCTACTTTTTTTAGCTGTGCTCCTCCTCTAATTTCATCAAGAAGAGCTGCCTTACTTCCAACGGGAACTGAAGATGGTTGGTCGTTATCTGATGTAAAGCTAGGAAGAGGTGGTGGGCCTGGAGGAGGTGGAGGTGGTGGTGGAGGTGGTGGAGTTGAACCAGGAACAGGAGGTGGGGGTGGTGGTGGTGGTGGGGGACTTGCAGGTGCAGGTGAAGAATGCGTTTGTGGCGGTGGAAACATTCGATAAGGGGGAGGTGGTGGTACATGGGCTCCTGGCCTAGTAGGTGGTGGGGGTGGAGGTGCAGCGAGGGGGGCTCTTGATGGAGGTAGAGGAGGTGCACCTCTGCCCCTTGCAGGTGGAGGAGGTGGTGGTGGTCCTGAAGTGTAAGGTGGTGGCACTGGTGGACCTCCTCTAGAAGGCGGAGGTGGTGGTGGTGGTGGGGCTAAAGGAAAAGGGGGAAAAAAAAGAAAAGTTTATTCAGATGAAGGCTGAATATTTATATATAGTTGACCAGTCATGCACAAACAGATTAAACAAAAACCCTGATGTTAATGAAAAAATGTTATCTGTAAACAAAACATAATTTATGCTTACCTGATAAATTTATTTCTTTTGTAAGATGTATCGAGTCCACGGATTCATCCATACTTGTGGGATATTCTCCTTCCTTACAGGAAGTGGCAAAGAGAGCACCCACAGCAGAGCTGTTTATATAGCTCCTCCCTTAGCTCCACCCCCAGTCATTCGACCGAAGGCTAGGAAGAAAAAGGAGAAACTATAGGGTGCAGTGGTGACTGAAGTTTTTTTAAATAAAAATATACTGCCTGTCTTAAATGATGTTTTCTCTTGTAAGATGTATCGAGTCCACAGATTCATCCATACTTGTGGGATACCAATACCAAAGCTTTAGGACACGGATGAAGGGAGGGACAAGACAGGTACCTTAAACGGAAGGCACCACTGCTTGTAGAACCTCTCCCCCAAAAATAGCCTCCGAAGAAGCAAAAGTATTGAATTTGTAAAATTTGGAAAAAGTATGAAGCGAAGATCAAGTCGGCACCTTACAAATCTGTTTAACAGAAGCCTCATTTTTAAAAGCCCATGTGGAAGCCACTGCTCTAGTAGAATGAGCAGTAATTCTTTCAGGAGGCTGCTGGCCAGCAGTCTCATAAGCCAAACGGATGATGCTTTTCAGCCAAAAGGAAAGAGAGGTAGCCGTAGCCTTTTGACCTCTCCGTTTACCAGAATAAACAACAAACAATGAAGATGTTTGACGGAAATCTTTAGTTGCTTGTAAGTAGAACTTTAAAGCACGAACCACATCAAGATTGTGCAACAGACGTTCCTTCTTTGATGAAGGATTAGTACACAGTGAAGGAACAACAATCTCCTGATTGATATTCCTATTAGAAACAACCTTAGGAAGTAACCCAGGTTTGGTACGCAAAACACCTTATCTGCATGGAAAACAAGGTAAGGTGAGCCACACAGTAAAGCAGATAACTCAGAAACTCTTCGAGCCGAAGAGATAGCTACTAAAAACAAAACTTTCCAAGATAGAAGCTTAATATCTATGGAATGCATAGGTTCAAACGGAACCCCTTGAAGAACTTTAAGAAATAAGTTTAGGCTCCTTGGTGGAGCAACAGGTTTAAATACAGGCTTGATCCTGACCAAGGCCTGACTAAATGCTTGAACGTCTGGGACATCTGCCAGACGTTTGTGTAAAAGAATAGACAAAGCAGATATTTGTCCTTTTAAGGAACTAGCTGATAACCCCTTCTCCAATCCTTCTTGGAGAAAAGACAATATTCTAGGAATCCTAATCTTACTCCATGAGTAACCCTTGGATTCACACCAATAAAAATATTTGCGACAAATCTTATGATAAATCTTCCTGGTGACAGGCTTTCTAGCTTGAATCAGGGTATCAATGACCGACTCAGAGAAACCACGCTTTGATAGAATCAGGTGTTCAATCTCCAAGCAGTCAGACGCAGAGAAATTAGATTTGGATGCGTGAATGGACCTTGGATTAGAAGGTCCTGCCTCATTGGCAGAGTCCACAGTGGAACCGATGACATGTCCACTAGGTCTGCATACCAAGTCCTGCATGGCCACACAGGTGCTATCAGAATCACCAAAGCTCTCTCCTGCTTGATTCTGGCAACCAGTCGTGGGAGGAGAGGAAACGGTGGAAATACATAGGCCAGATTGAAGGACCAGGGCACTGCTAGAGCATCTATCAGTACCGCCTGGGGATCCCGGGACCTGGACCCGTAACGAGGAAGTTTGGCATTCTGACGGGACGCCATCAGATCCAATTCTGGTGTGCCCCATAGCTGAGTCAGCTGGACAAATACCTCCGGATGGAGCTCCCACTCCCCCGGATGAAAAGTCTGACGACTTAGGAAATCCGCCTCCCAGTTCTCTACCCCTGGGATATGGATTGCTGAGAGATGGCAAGAGTGATCCTCCGCCCATTGGATTATTTTGGTTACCTCCATCATCGCTAGAGAACTCCATGTTCCTCCTTAATGATTGATATAAGCTACAGTCGTGATGTTGTCCGACTGAAATCGGATGAATTTGGCCGCAGCTAGCTGAGTCCACGCCTGAAGCGCATTGAATATCGCTCCCAGTTCTAGAATGTTTATCGGGAGTAGAGTTTCCTCCCGAGACCATAAGCCCTGTGCTTTCAGAGAGTTCCAGACTGCACCCCAGCCTAGCAGGCTGGCATCTGTCATTACTATGAGCCACTCCGGCCTGCGGAAACACATTCCCTGAGACAGGTGGTCCTGAGACAACTACAAGAGAAGAGAATCTCTGGTCTCCTGGTCCAGATGCAGTTGAGGAGATAAATCTGCCTAATCCCCATTCCACTGTTTGAGCATGCATAGTTGCAGTGGTCTGAGGTACAGGCGGGCAAAAGGAACTATGTCCATTGCTGCTACCATGAGTCCGATTACCTCCATACACTAAGCCACTGATGGCTGAGGAATGGAATGAAGAGCTCGGCAAGTGGTTAAGAGTTTTGATTTTCTGACCTCAGTCAGAAATATTTTCATTTCTACCGAGTCTATCAGAGTCCCTAGAAAGGAATCTCTTGTGAGAGGGGAGTGAGAACTCTTTTTTTATGTTCACCTTCCACCCGTGAGATCTCAGAAAAGCCAACACGATCTCCGTGTGAGACTTGGCTAGCTGGAAAGTCGACGCCTGAATCAACATGTTGTCTAGTTAAGGCGCCACTGCTATGCCCCGCGGTCTTAGAAACTCCAAAAGGGACCCTAGCTCCTTTGTGAAAATTCTGGGAGCCGTGGCCGACCCGAAGGGAAGGGCCACGAACTGGTAATGCCTGTCCAAATAGGCAAATCAGAGGAATTGATGATGATCTCTGTGAATAGGGATGTGTAGATACGCATCCTTTAAGTCCACGGTAGTCATATATTGACCCTCCTGGATCAACGGTAGAATAGTCTGAATAGTCTCCATCTTGAATGATGGTACTATGAGGAATTTGTTTAGAATTTTGAGATCCAAGATTGGTCTGAAAGTTCCTTCTTTTTTGGGAACCACAAACAGGTTTGAGTAAAACCCTAGCCCTTGTTCCGCCTTTGGAACTTGGCGGATTACTCCCATGGTATGTAGGTCTTCTACACAGCGTAAGAACGCCTCTCTCTTTGTCTGGTTTGCAGACAATTGAGAAATGTGAAATCTCCCCCTTGGTGGAGAGTCTTTGAAGTCCAGAAGATATCCCTGGGACACAATTTCTAAGGCCCAGGAATCTTGAACAACTCTTGCCCAAGCCTGAGCGAAGAGAGAGAGTCCCGGATCGGGGGCTACCCCTTCATGCTGTCTTAGAGGCAGCTGCAGGCTTCTTGGCCTGTTTACCCTTGTTCCAAGCCTGGTTAGGTCTCCAGACTGACTTGGATTGGGCAAAATTCCCCTCTTGCTTTGCAGCAGGGGAAGCTGAAGCGGGACCACCCTTGAAGTTCCGAAAGGAACGAAAATTATTTTGTTTGGTCCTCATTTTATTTGTTCTATCCTAGGGAGGGCATGGCCTTTCCCTCCAGTGATGTCTGAAATAATCTCTTTCAGTTCAGGCCCGAATAGGGTCTTTCCTTTGAAAGGGATGTTCAAAAGTTTAGATTTTGACGACACATCAGCAGACCAGGACTTAAGCCATAACGCCCTGCGTGCTAAAATGGCAAAAACTGAATTATTTGCCGCTAATTTAGCCAGTTGGAAAGCGGCATCTGTAATGAAAGAATTAGCCAACTTAAGGGCCTTAATTCTGTCCATAATATCCTCTAATGGAGTCTCCATCTGAAGAGCCTCTTCTAGAGCTTCGAACCAGAAAGCAGCTGCAGTAGTTACAGGAACAATGCACGCAATAGGTTGGAGAAGAAAACCTTGATGAACAAAAATTTTCTTCAGGAGACCCTCTAATTTTTTATCCATAGGATCTTTGAAAGCACAACTGTCTTTGATAGGTATAGTTGTACGCTTAGCCAGAGTAGAAATAGCTCCCTCCACCTTAGGAACTGTCTGCCACGAGTCCCGCATTGTGTCAGATATGGGAAACATTTTCTTAAAAACAGGAGGGGGAGCGAACGGGATACCTGGTCTATCCCACTCCTTAGTAACAATATTCACAATCCTCTTAGGGACTTGAATAACATCAGGGTAAACAGGAACCTCTAAGTATTTGTCCATTTTACACAATTTCTCTGGGACCACTATAGGGTCACAATCATCTAGAGTCGCTAATACCTCCCTGAGCAATAAGCGGAGGTGTTCAAGCTTAAATTTAAAGGCCGTCATATCAGAATCTGTCTGAGGGAGCGTCTTTCCTGAATCAGAAATTTCTCCCTCAGATAACAAATCCCTTACCCCTACTTCAGAACCTTGTGAGGGTATATCGGATACGGCTACTAAAGCTCAGCATTTGTTCTTAACCCAGAGCTGTCACGCTTTCCTTGCAAACCAGGCAGTTTGGATAAAACCTCTGTGAGGGTTGTATTCATAACTGTGGCCATGTCTTGTAAAGTGAATGAATTCAACGCACTAGAGGTACTAGGCGTCACTTGTGCGGGCGTTACTGGTTGTGACACTTGGGGAGAGCTAGATGTTAAACCCTCAGTTCCTTCTGTCTGAGAATCATCTATTGCAATATTTTTAAGTGCTAAAATATGCTCTTTATAATTTATAGACAAGTGCAAGTGGGACACATTCTAAGAGGGGGTTCCACAATGGCTTCTAAACACATTGAACAAGGATTTTCCTTGGTGTCAGACATGTTAAACAGGCTAGTAATGTAACAAGCAAGCTTGGAAAACACTTTAATCAAAGCAAATAACACATAGAAAAAAAAAACGGTACTGTGCCTTTAAGAGAAAAAAAGCTGCACAAACTCTGCAAAACAGTGTAAAAAAAGCAGTAAACTCAACGAAATTTTTACAGTAGCATCATAAAGATATGCAAATAAACAATTAACCCCTTAATGTAAAAACCGGATTGACAAAACGTCAAAAACCGGTAAAAAACGTTCAGCACCTTCGCCTACCTGCCCTTTAGAAATGATTTGTGGGGAAAAAACTTCTTTACAGCCCTTAAACACAGTAGGAACCTCTGCAGAAGCAGCTGGATGTCTCTGAGGAAAAGAAACTGCGCAACTGAGGCGCGAAAATAGGCCCCTCCCACCTCACTCAATGTTATGGGGCCTAAAAGAAACACAACAGAGTGTTTCTTAAACTAGCCATGTGGGTTAATAACCCTTAACCAAGCCACAATGACCCCTTAAAGTCCCTCAAAAAACGTTATATTTGCATTTTTTATAAAAAACAAAAACGTTTTTTCCTATCAGTGTCACCAGTAACTAATGAGCCCTTTATGCAAGCTTGGATTCCTACTAAGTGTCTGAATACAGCTTAACCTTCCCTCATGGGGAAATTGCCAGCCTTTTCTAAAATTATCACAGTCTGTCTAGAAAAAAAATAGACTGAACATACCTCAATGCAGTTTAGCCTGCAAACCGTTCCCCCAACTGAAGTTTTCCTATACTCTTCAGCCCTTGTGAGAACAGCAGTGGATCTTAGTTACAAAGTGCTAAGATCATCATCCTCCTTGCAGAAATCTTCATCCCTTTTCTGCCAGAAAGTAAATAGTACACACCGGTACCATTTAAAATAACAAACTTTTGCTTGAGAAAATAAAAACTAACATTTTTGTCACCACACTCACTTTACCCTTCCTAGTACTTAGAGTAGGCAAAGAGAATGACTGGGGGGTGGAGCTAAGGGAGGAGCTATATAGACAGCTCTGCTGTGGGTGCTCTCTTTGCCACTTCCTGTAAGGAAGGAGAATATCCCACAAGTTTGGATGAATCCGTGGACTCGATACATCTTACAAGAGAAAATATGAATGGTTAGCACGGCTAATGGATAAGAAGTAGAAACATCATCATAGTTTTGCTGTGGGAGGTCAGAGGGGGTTATTAGTATAATAATCAACAAAAACTATTTTTTTTTTTTTGAATATTAAAGACACAGGTACAGGTACATATAAGTAAAAGACAAAAAGAAAATTTATGCTTACCTGATAAATGTATTTCTTTTTTGACACGAGTCCACGGATCATCTTAATTACTAATGGTATATTCACCTCCTGGTCAGCAGGAGGAGGCAAAGAGCACCACAGCAGAGCTGTTAAATAACTCCTCCCTTCCCTCCCACTCCAGTCATTCGACCGAAGTTATGAAGAGAAAGGAAAAGCCAAGGTGCAGAGGTGTCTGAAGTTTATAATAATCCACAACCTGTCTAAAAACAGGGCGGGCCGTGGACTCATCGTGTCAAAAAAGAAATACATTTATCAGGTAAGCATAAATTTTATTTTTTAAGACACGATGAGTCCACGGATCATCTTTATTACTAATGGGATTCAATACCCGAGCTAGAGTACACAGATACGGGAGGGACAAGACAGGGAATCTATAATAATTATAATAATAATTTGCGATTTATATAGCGCTTTTCTCCCTGTGAGACTCAAAGCACTTTACAAATATACTGTACCAACATAAGACATAAAAGTTAGAAGTTTCTGAAGGTCAGATAAGCGGACTGAATGCCTGATGGAAGAGGTGGGTCTTCAGCTTTTTTTTAAAAGTCTGTAAGGATGGTGCCTTTCTGATTGCGCACGGTAAAGAGTTCCAGAAAGTAGGGGCAGCGTGGCAGAATGCTCTGGAGCCTGAGTTTGTCCTTATTCTTGGCACTGAGAGGAGGGATGTGTTGGCTGACCTAAGTGAACGGGATGGGATGTAGGGTATCTGGAGCTCTTTCAGGTACTGTGGGCCTTGGTTGTTTAAGGCTTTGAAGGTCAGCAGGCCAATTTTAAAATATGTTCGCCATTTAATTGGAAGCCAATGCAGGGAGTGGAGAACAGGTGTTATGTGGCAGGAGCGAGTTTGATTGGTCAATAGTCTGGCTGCTGCGTTTTGTACTGTCTGAAGGCGATGGAGTTCTTTTTTTGGGAGGCCCAAGTAAAGTGCATTGCAGTAATCTAGCCTAGAGGATACAAATGCATGGATTAATGTTGGCATATCATCCGGTGGAATTAAGTGTTGTATCCTGGCTATGTTTTTCAGATGAAAGTAGGCAGATTTTATTACGAAGGAAATCTGCTGTTTAAAAGATAGTCCAGCGTCAATCAACACTCTGAGGTTTCGTACCTTTGCTGAACTAACGAGTTCAGAGCCTCCAAGCTCCAGGCCAGTTGGGTGATCATGGGATATTTTTGATGCCCGGGGTCCCCTCACCAAGAGTAACTCTGTTTTGTCCGGGTTCACTTTGAGACAGCTAGCATTCATCCATTCTATGAGGTCTGTTAAACAACTGTTTATGCGGCATGCTGGGTCTGTAGTATCTGGAGCAAAGGAGAAGTAGAGTTGTGTCTCATCAGAGTAACCGCCAAAGCATCAATCTAAACGAAAGGCACCACTGCTTGAAGAACCTTTCTCCCAAAAGCAGCCTCAGCCGAGGCAAAAGTGTCAAATTTGTAGAAAAAGTGTGAAGAGAGTACCAAGTTGCAGCCTTGCAAATCTGTTCCACAGAAGCTTCATTCTTGAACGCCCATGAGAAAGCAACAGCCTTCGTGGCATGAGCCATGGAGGAGTAACTGATTGGAACACAGGACTGATCCTGACCAAGGCCTGACAAAAAGATTGCACATCTGGAACATCCGCCCGAAGTGTGGGAAAACAAAATAGAGAAGGTCCATATTTGACCCTTTAGGGAACTAATCGATAAGCCTTTCTCCAAACCGTGTTGGAGAAAAGACAAAATTCTAGGGATTCTGAGTGTTCAATCTCCAAGCAATCAGTTTCAGAGAAACTAAATGTGGGTGAAGGAATTAGAAGGTCCTTCCTCAACTGAGTCACCAAGACGGCAGAAATGACATGTCCACCAGATCTGCATACCAATCCTGCAAGGCCAAGCAGGAACGATGAGGATAACCGAAGCCCTCACCTGCTTGATTCGAGCAATGACTCGAGGAAAAAGATATGCTAAAGAGAAGGTCCAAGGAACCGCCAAAGCATCTAACAGTTCCGCCTGGGAATCACTGGACCTCGACCCGTATCTCGGGAGCTTGGCATTCTGTCGGGATGCCAAGAGATCCAATTCCGGCTGAACTCACCTGAGAATCAGGCAGGAGAACACCTGGAGTTCCCACTCCCCCGGATGAAAAAAGACTACCTGCTCAGGAAGTCCGCCTCACAGTATTCTCCCCTGGGATGTGGGTCGCCGACAGGCAACAAGAATGGGCCTCTGCCCACTGAATTATTTTTGGTTACCTCGATCATCGATAAGGAATTCCATCGTTCCTCCATCATGAGTGATTTAAGCCACAGAAGGTATACTGTCCGACTGGAACCAGATAAACTGGACCGAGGCTAACTGGGGCCAGGCCATAAGAGCCTTGAAGATCGCTCTCAGCTCCAGAATGTTTCTAGGTAGAACAGACTCCGACTGAGTCCAAACTCCCTGAGCCCTTTAAGGGGCCCCAGACTGCTCCCTATCTCATAAGGCTGGCATCTGTTGTCACAATCGCCCAAGATGGTCTGCGAAAGCAGGTTCCCTGGGAAAGATGATCCAGAGACCACCACTATTGAAGAGTATCCCTTGTCTCCTGCACCAGTAGTATTCGAGGAGACAAGTACGCATAATCTCCGTTCCGTTGCTTGAGCATGCTTAACCGAAGCACAGCAAACAGTAATACCAAAACCCTTGTAAAAATTCTGGGAGTTGTGGCAAGACCGAAGGAAAGGGCCACGAACTGGATGTGTTTGTACAGAAAAGCAAACCTGAGAAACTCGTGATAATCCCTGTAAATGGGAACATGCAGGTACGCGTCCTTTAAATCCCGTTGTCATTAATTGACCCTCTTGGATCAAAGGTAGAATGGAACGAATAGTTTCCATCTTGAAGGACGGTACTTTGAGAAATTTGTTTAGACTCTTGAGATCTAAAATTGGCTTGAAGGTCCCTCATTTTGGGAACCATGAACAGATTGGAATTAAATCCCAAACCCTGTTCTTGCACCGGAACAGGAACGATCACTCCCAGGTTGGAAAGGTCTCTTACGCAGAGTAAGAATGCCTCTCTTTTTGTCTGGATTGCAGACAATACTGAAAACAGCAAACTGCCTCTGGGAGGAAAAATGTTGAACTCTAACCTGTATCCCTGGGACACTATCTCTATTGTCCAGGGATCCTGAACCTCTCGAACCCAAGCCTGGACGAAGGAAAGTTTTCCCCCTATAAGAGCCAGTCCCGAATCGAGGGCATGCCCTTCATGCTGTCCTTGACTCAACAGCAAGCTTATTGGATTATTTTCTCCATGCAGGTTTAGTCTGCTCCTGTTTGGAGGCAGAAGAGGAAGAATTTCCCTTGAAGATTCGGAAGGAACGAAAATTGCTCTGTCGTCCTTTTCCCTTATCCTGAGGGAGGAGGAGACCCTTACCTTCCATGATGTCAGAGATAATCTCCGACAGGCCAGGTCCAAAAAAGGTCTGCCCCTTGTAAGGAATAGCTAAAAATTATGAATGTATGTATGGGGTACTTGTAAAGTACGGCTAATCACCCGTAGGGGTCTCAATGCGCAACTCATCCTGTCGACCTCAGAAGGATGAAACGTTGAGTGGACCTCGCAGGGGACTGAACCTGCAACCCTTGGGTTGCTACAGAACTTAGCCACACAGTGCGATAGCCTGCTGAGCTATCTGATAAAGTACAGAAGCTTAGACTTAGAGGACACGTCCGCAGACCAAGGCTTTAACCATAAGGCTCTGCGAGCTAGAATAGAGAAACCAAAATCCTTGCTCCCAGCTTTGATTAACTTAAAGGGAAGCATCCGAAATAAAGGGATTAGCCAGTTTAAGGGCGTTTATCCTATCCTGGATTTCTCTCAAAGAAGTTTCTGTCCTGATAGCATCAGGCAACACCTCAACCAATATGCTGCCACACTAGTGACGGTAGCAATGCTCACAAATGGCTATTATTGTAATTGTAAGCCCTGGTGAACAAAATTTATTTATTTTTTTTAAAAACTACGACTGAGGAGTCGCTGTCCAAAGTAGCTAAACCCTCCTTGAGTAACGGACAAAGGAAACGTGGCTTAAACTTGAAAAATACAACTTGAAAAATTCAACAAGAGGAATTACGCTGTTTAAGAGACCTCTCTTGTTGAATGGACACTGCATGAGGGCAATAAATTTTGGGACTTCAAAAAGGAAAAATAATTGTATATAATAAACATTGAAATTAAATTTCTCTAGAACAACCTCTTGAAAACTGTTGTCTCAGAACAAAAACACTATTCCTAAGGATTAAATTCCTCACATACATAAGGAATAGCAAAAGAGTTGGTGGTTAAACTGTGTAACAAAACAAAAAACTCTCTGCATAGCCTCTTGGTCCACTCTGGATTGATAAGAAAACCAAGAGCTCTAAGAGAATCCTTTAATCATTGAATAACAGTACCCATACAAAAACGTTACTATCACTTTAAATTTTAAAAGTAACTTTTTTTTTGTTTTTGTTAAAATGTTGTAAATATGGCAAAACAGCTAAGATAGGATTTGTAATTTATCAAAAACCCTTCAGCAGGAAAATGCTGAGATGCCTGTCTGAACAGAAAAACCATCTCCCTCTGATCAGCACATTCATGATACGCAACAGGGAAATACAGTCTCCGGTCTCATTACGCATATAGTATGAGGATGCGTATATGATCAGTAACTGCTCTGGAAGAGAAGGGAAAAGGGCGCGATATGCAAATACCGCCCGTCGTTGGCGTTAACAAAAACAGACTTCTCCCAGTTGCCATAGTGTTTTCTGGCGCGCTATGTAAATTCAAAAACAAATCAAACAGACTTGACAATAAACTCATCTCCCAGTCTGCACTTTTCTTATGTAACCGCCAGGAGATGAGATAAAGTGCCCCAGAGAGTAAATAAGACAATAGACAACTAAATATACCCTCCTAGGGCGATATCAGCACAGTAATCTCCTGGTCGGCAAGTTTCTTATGAAACCGTCGGGAGATTAGATACAGCGCCTCAGAGACTAATTAGTATAATTACACCCACCTAGGGCAATGTCAGTAAAATAAACTCCCGGTCGGCATGTTTCTTATGTAACCGCCGGGAGATTAGATAAAGTGCCTCAGACTAAGCCTTATAACTAACAGGTAAACCAAATAAACCTGCCTAGGGAGAAGTCAGTACAGTAATCTCAGAAACTAAGCCTATCGGTACAGTCATCTCCCAGTCGGCATGTTTCTTAAGTAACTGCCAGGAGATGTGACTACCACCATCGTCATGCCCTGTGAGGCAAAATAAATACAGAATGCCCCCAGTGCCTGCGCTAGCTGTCACATATTATCTCCTAAATATCAGGGAGAATTTATGCAAAATAAAAAAAAGTGCCCATCCATGAAGGGCTCCTTTATAAATCCCATCCATACAGAGGTAAGTGCCCAACTTCTTCTGAGTTCTTCTTTATGTCCCCAGAAATTAAAGTCTGCACTTACCTCATATTCTGCCCAACAGCAAAGGCAGCTCCCAGGTTTGTGAAGTCCTATTCCTCACATGGACCTGTGAAAGAGGAGAAAATACTGAGTAATATCCCTCAGATTTTTCAGGGTTAGGGCAGCATAAATGTATGGGAGGGCGCAGTGAGAATTATGTCCCACCAGTTCCCATTGCTTTAAAGACACCAAAAGCTCTACTGAAGAGACTGATGTGGACTACGGCTACACCCTAGAACAAAGCAGCACAATCTTGTACTACTTTAAAAATAATAAACTCTTGATTGAAGAATCTTTTTCTAACACCTCACTTTACTTCTTCCTATCACTAACGTAGGCAAAGAGAATGACTGGAGTGGGAGGGAAGGGAGGAGCTATTTAACAGCTCTGCTGTGGTGCTCTTTGCCTCCTCCTGCTGACCAGGAGGTGAATATCCCATTAGTAATTAAGATGATCCGTGGACTCATTGTGTCTTAAAAAAGAAAGATACATATCAAACAATGCACCTCATTGTATTAATAAAGTACAACTTAGAATAAGCAAAGAAAAAAAAAAAAAATTATCAATTGTAACATAAAAATTATAATAGACAGATTATTCTTGTCTAGATATTATTGGCATGCAAGTAAAATATACATAAAAGGAAAAATAATCAAGCCCAACCTTCAATCAGCTCCTGTGCTCTGTTATTATTTTCTATATATACTTAAAGGGACACTAAACCCAAATGTTTTCTTTAATGATTCAGATAGAGCATGCAATTTTAAGCAACTTTCTAATTTACTCCTATTATCAATTATTCTTCGTTCTCTTGCTATCTTTATTTAAAAAGCAGAAATGTAAAGCTTAAGAGCCGGCCCATTTTTGGTTCAGAACCTGGGTTATGCTTGCTTCTTGGTTTGCTAAATGTAGCAAGTGCTATCCAGGGTGCTGAACCTAAAATGGGCTGGCTCCTAATCTTTAAATTCCTGTTTTTTAAATAAAGATAGCTAGAAAACGAAGAAAATTTGATTTAGGAGTAAATCATTAAAGAAAATTTTTGGGTTTAATATCCCTTTAATGTGAAGGTAAGGTGTATAAGTGTCGCGCTGGTGCACCAACCCCTGCACATATACTGTTCTGCACCCAAAAGGCAGAAAGGAGAGGAAAAAATATTACAAAGAGTGGGTAGTATTAGTGCGCTATACAGCTACGGGGTCTGAATAATATATAAAAAATATTTTAAAAATATATTTAAAAAAAACAACTGATAAAAAATCAAAGGGTTAAAAATCTAATAACATTTATTGATATAATATAAAATAATAATACATGGCTGTTTATTAAAATCTATATGGCCTAGTGAAAGAAAACAAATTGTAACCTAATGACCGGTCATGTAATAGTACTCCTAGGTCTAAAAAACAATATCCTATTGTAAACACGTATATAATATATACACAACCCTAGCATCAAAAAGTGTAACAATAGTGTCTGAAAGTGCACGTGACTAACATAAAAAAATCTTAGACTAAAGTGGAGTTGATGGCTAAAATGCCTTCGGTTTATGAATGAATGTGTTTCACAATCAGCCTATTATATTATAATGTAAAGTACAATAGGTTGCTAAAGTGCCTTGCATTTATAAGCAAATATATATTGTAAATTGACCTGTGCTATTTTAATAATATAGGTCGTTGTAAAAAAGTGATATTTTGGATTACCAACCCAAAGGTGGGTTTTTAGCCCATTTCTCAGATTGGCGGGGATTCTGTGCCGCCTAGGTATTTCTCATTTGAATATTACAGAGTCAAAAGCTTCTTACTAAGTTGGGGCTTCAATCCTACTTCAGCTCGCCCGCTGACCGCCTGGGAATCTGTGTGGAATCTTGGAAATAGGCTTTGTGGCCCCCTATCAATCTACTATGCCCTCTTGGGTTCATCCTCATCTCCAGACCCCCCTCCCACTTTTGAAGTGGGAGGCCCTTCTAGGGTTGCCCATCTCGATGGAGATCTGGGGATGCACCTTTGAACTTACCCGTAAATCTATTCATTGCACTACTTTGTTTGAAACATATTACAAGTTATTAGTACATTGGTACTACGTCCCTTCCAGACTCTCTAAAATATTCCCAAATGTATCATCTGACTGTTGGAGAAATTGTGGCCAGAAGGGTAACGTCTTGCATATATGGTGGGACTGTCCTAAGCTCCGACCCCTATGGAACATGTGTTTTCGAGTTCTCTCCAAACTGGGCATCTTTTTCCACAAATCACCTGCAGTAGCTCTTTTACACTTAGGCCTACACCCCCTCCCCAAACACCACTCCTATTTATGCATATATCTCTTTATGGCTACTAAGCACTCCATTGCTTGCGCCTGGAAGAGTGAGTGCCCCCCTAAGTGGTCTAAAATCTGCTCCACTATTGCCTACCTGTACACTATGGAGAAGGATATCTACTACAAATTAGGTACTTCTGACCTTTTTGAATTAATTTGGGCGGACTGGCAACTTCACTTTGACACGACCTGGAAACCGAACCCTCTGGCCAGTGACTAGCTAATATCTCTAATACTACCCACTCGCTCCCCGACTGGATACTGCGTTACCCCCCCTTTTTTATTCTTGTCCTCTTTCCCTCCCTATAACCCCTAATCTTCACTCCTTTACGTTAAGTGATCCTGGGGACGTCATGTCCCTATTTTGTGGCATTTTACCAAGTTCCTTATTTTGGATATTTTACCACCTTTGATGTTTATTTTGGTATATGTTTGGATTAAGTGGTATCTGCTTTTACTAGACATTCTTGTCCTGTGTTTCTTTAAGATGCCGTTGTAATCGCCCTTTTTCTTATATTTACTGTATTATGTGATATTTTTCAATAAAGTATTTTAAAAAGTTAAAAAAAAAAAAAAGTGATATTGTGGTGAATGTGCAATATATAGCAATTTGTATAATATATAACTTATATAAGTGAAAGTGCCAACTGCCTACTTAACATTAAAATCACTAATACATAATAAACCCTTATACATCAGGATTCATAATAGTTGAAATTAACAAATTGAAGAAAATGTCTATTCAGTAATTCATCCAATCACTGTTATATGGTAACAGTATTATGCCAAAAAGTCACTTAAGTCTCAAAAGGTTAATATCCTTATTAAGTCTTTTAGTGTAACGTGTAGTGAGGGATATAGGTTTCCTATATTAATTACTAATGCCGTGTTCTTATTGTAGGGACTTCGTAATACAAAACTCCATATATAAAAAAAACATTGTGTGGCACTTTGTTAAACGCATGGACAGGGTGTACACCTCTCTAGTGCCCAGAATCAATGCATCCAACAGAGTCGGTTCTCTTACCATACTCCGACTAAGGCACAGGTGTCTCCATAGTTACCGTCCATCGTTACCTGGTTAGCCCACGTGATGTCTCCAAGCCAATCCTGTGGCTGAAGGGAGAAATGTAGTTTCGTACTGGAATAAGTGGTTCCATGATGGTCCGCTGTTCTTTACTCTGCGCATAGATTTTGAAAACGGATCTGGAGAAAAGAATCCCTTTTGTAATCTAAATAATCCTTTGCTCCCTTTAGTTTTAGAACAAAGGCAATTAGTATCCTGCTATCATCAACGCTATCAACGCATTTTGCCGCGTTCAACGGCTTTATCAAGATCAATTATTATGAATCCTGATGTATAAGGGATTGTCATGTATAAGTGATTTTAATATTGCACGTTTAATAGGCAGTTGGCACTTTCACTTACATATAAGTTATATATTATACAAATTGCTATATATTGCACATTCACCACGATATCACTTTTTTTAAAACAACCTATATTATTAAAATAGCACAGGTCAATTTACAATATATATTTGCTTATAAATGCAAGGCACCTTAGCAACCTATTGTACTTTACATTATAATAATATAATAGGCTGATTGTGAAACACATTCATTCATAAACCGAAGGCATTTTAGCCATCAACTCCTCTTTAGTCTAAGATTTTTTATGTTAGTCATGTGCACTTTCAGACACTATTGTTGTACTTTTTGATACTAGGGTTGTGTGTATACTATATACGTGTTTACAATAGGATATTGTTTTTTAGACCTAGGAGTACTATTACATGACCGGTCATTAGGTTACAATTTGTCTTCTTTCACTAGGCCATACAGATTTTTTTCTTTTTTAATCAAAGTTTTTTTATTGAGGTATTTATTATTAAAACATTCTTAATATGCCAACATATCTATAGAATACAAAATGCAATTATCTGTTTTGAAGGAGACCTCAAAATGGAAAGAAAAGAAAGAAAAAAAAACGAGAAAAAAAAACACAAACACAGAAATTACACAAATAGCTTCCTAAATGACATGCTGTTAAGCAACTAATTAAATTCTCGGGAAACATTGTAAACTAAACTATCGCAAACATCAGTGCTGATTTTAATGTGCATAAGATAGACTGATACCTCATTTTCTGAATTTATTATGTACACATTTTTCCCCAGTAGATTAGTTCACCTAGTAGTGTGATATCTGACAAAGAATTATGAGAAGTGAAGAATAAGTTATATTCTTAAAGGAGGGGAATGAAACATAGAATTTGACGGTAGATAAGAACCAAAAAGACCCATCAAGTCTACCCATATTACATGTTACTTTTTACTTAGGATAGGCTTATGCATGTCCCAGGCATTTTTGAATTCCTTTACAGTCTTTGTGTTTACCACCTCAAATGGAAGTTTATTCCATGAATCCACCACCCTTTCTGTAAAAAAATGCTTCCTCAAATTTCTCCTGAATCTGCTACCCTCTAATTTTAGATTGTGACCCCTTGTTTTGGCATTTATTTTTTTGTGAAAAATGCTTTCAGCTTCTATTTTATTAAGTCCCTTCATATATTTGAATGGACTTTGACCATGGTATAATAGTGAGAAACTTAGTAGCAAATGAACCATAAATGATGACAATGGTTAAATACAAAATATAAACCATAATGTAACCTTGATGATAATGTTCAAGTATATGACTAGAATTATGGATGCATATGCTGCATCTAAGGAACTAGCTTCAGATTAGAGGTGTGCATGACTAATATTTTTACAATTGACTAATCGAAAGCACCCCCTCTTGCCAGAAAATAGGTAATAAAATGCAAAATATTTTTAATGTAATTGTGAAATGTTCTTTTTTTTTTTTTTTATTTACTTTTAAAACCTAGTCAACACAACAACCCCAATATGTGAACAAAAAAACAAAATCTGCAAAGCGCATCCATGCAAGTTTTTTTTTAACAAAAACATCAACTCATATTAGCTATCAGAGTCAACGATGTTTCAGCATGCACAGTGTCACATTGCTGTTGTCTTACTGTAAAAGCTGCAATGGATGTTTTTTGCTGTCCTATTTATTTTCTCTGTCGCTACCAATGAAGACGGGTGTTTGTTTTTTAGGTGGCTTTACATGGAAGTCGCGGATTTATTTTACTGCAATTGCACGCTGAAAATTTTGCACTTAATTGCCTTTTTATGTAGTTTTTCAAAATATTTGCCATTTGCCATTTTTTGCAAAATTTGTTTTGTCTACTACGAGTACAAAATAACACGTCATCATAACTGCGCCATGTGAGACAATCCACAAATCGGTAGTAGGCTTAGGCTACGGGCGGGTAGGCTGGCAACGGGCCGTTTTTGACTTTCAAAATATAGCAAAATTTAATATATCAGTAATTGACTAATGCCGTACTAGTTGAACAATGAGAGACCGATCGACTAATCGATTAGTCTAACTCAGCCCTACTTCAGATATAGCATATTTACAATGGAACTATGAAGAGAAGTTATCAGCTATATCAACAGATGTCAATTCACCCTAGGCAGGTACCGGTAAACCTGATAATATGCAATGTATGTTCTCTAGTTAGTATGTGAAAAATTTCTCTTAATGGTGTACAATCCACATATATTACAAAAAATCTAGGAGGAAGAATAGGGGAGTGAGCTATAGCTAACAGGATTACTTCAGTTTTTCTCTCCAAGAATGTAGGAGGTTTACCGTACGTTTAGATCAAACTTTCAATTGAGGTTAAGAACTACGTAACATTTACAATGAAATACTATAATAGCTAATCGTATGAGGATAATTGGTATTGAATGAAACCGTCCCTAATGCCTCGACTGCCGACAAAGGGTTTTTAATTGTGTATGAATTAGTGAGTAGCATATCATACTTTAACTGCCTCTGTTTAAGAATAGAGGAATTCTAGATGTCATAAAAATAATGGGGCGAACCTCCTCCTAACCAAAAGGGTCAGGCTGAGACATAGGAGAGCAAGAAGATATTCTTACAGGGTTCAGGTAACGAGATTTAAAAGCTGTTGCCTAAAAGAGAACAATGATAAGGCCCTGCTATTGGTTATTGTGAGCAGCACTCCTTTATATGAAGAATCTGAACTGTATGTAACCGGGATTGTATTTGTGATGCGAGCCTTTAGCAGAAAAAATAACAAGCAAGAAGAAAAGAAAGGAGTGGCATAATAGGCCGGCACTTATTAAACAGTTAAATACTAATTACTCTGATAGTGCCAGCCCAAACCACCCCTCATGACTTGTATAAAACTGGGTTAAAACAGGCAAACTACAAGTGTCACAAGTGTTTGTAATGGGATGAACTCTGTGAGCTAAATATACCAATTGGTTGTAGTAATAGTAAGGGATAACCCATCCTTATATTAACAGCTTATAATGAAGAGGTGAGAGGCCCTCTCTTTAAAGGGTCAGCATAAGCTTTTATATATCCAGTCACTTCTGCTTGGGCTATTATTAAAACATAGACTGACAATGAGTAGAGTTATGAGTCGGTATATAGGGTATACAAAAGTAAATATACTGCAAACGTAACAAACACTGAAACAGCAAACAGACCTTAATGTATATACCCTATGCCTTATAGATAATAGCAGTCATTGTAGTGCCATTAACCCTTATAGGGCCGTCAACCAACACCAGTTCTTGTCTTCATCTGGGAGATGGGGTCACCTTGTGGAATATTCTGCGTGGTTGTAATTAACATCACCCTGAGATCAAATAGCGTTCCATGGCTGGTCAGACCAGTAGTGGAAATAGCAGTTAACTGTATGCCATGTCTACGACCTCCAGTAAGCTCGCAATATTGGAAAATCCGGTATCTAGCTGGAAGAACTGCTCATAGATGTCAGCAGCTTTCTCTGTTGTCCCGATGGCACAGCCTTTATCCAGATGAGTTGTGGTGCCGCTACTTCTCCAAACCTGTTTCGTGCTGACATTACGGAAGCGAACACCAAATGACACGGCCTGTTCTCCACATCTCTGAACCTCCGGAATCACCCGCAGACTGTGCTGAGGAAAGGACACTGCATGTAGGTCAGGTGGATTTGTGAAGAGTGGAGGTGTATCGCTGCTTATTAATCGTTCGTCCACTCTTTGGGGTTGAGTCAGCACATAGTTGAATCGACTGCCTGAAGAGATCCTCTCCATGCTGAGAATCGATCGTATCTCATATAGGTGTGTATCTAGTAAGGCCTCAACCCTCTTCAAGTAGTAAATGACCTCTGGGCATGTAAGAGATGCTTTTGAAGAGCTCTAAGCCTCTTGTGGTTCCCAGTTGCTGGTATCATTGAAAGAGTTTGTCCTATTCCACAGTTCCATATGCTTTTAAACAGAGTCCCAGGGTACCTTGAATTTAACTGCAGCTGAACACTGCTTTACACGGCTACAGAGGAAACCGAGGGGGGGAAATTGTGTGAGTGTCTAAAGGCCGCCGCCTGTAGACTCAAACAGTTTGAATTCTGCTGGTACTATCAGATAAATAATTGTATCGTTCAGCTCCTTGTCTTCTCCTTAGCAAATGCATTAAGATGTGGGTCAAAGTGACATATTTGAGAGAAGATAATTATGAAATTGTTATTTTTGTTTGAGGAGCCTTCCGACTTTGCTTCTGATCATGGCGCGGCTTAGACACGCCCCAGGCCATACAGATTTTAATAAACAGCCATGTATTTTATTTTATATCAAATGTTATTAGATTTTTAACCCTTTGTGATTTTTTACCAGTTGATTTTTTATATATTTTGTATATATTATTCAGACCCCATAGCTGTATAGCGCACTACTACTACTACTACCCACTCTTTGTAATAGTATCCCTTTAATACAACAACATGATAGACATAAAGACAAAAAAAGAGGGAGAGAAGAAAAGGGGCCCCCACCCCCTTCAACATTCCCCTCTCTCAATCTCCTACAGTCCTACATAATCAACAAAGCATATTTTGTATATATTATTCAGACCCCATAGCTGTATAGCGCACTACTACCCACTCTTTGTAATAGTATCCCTTTAATACAACAACATGATAGACATAAAGACAAAAAAAGAGGGAGAGAAGAAAAGGGGCCCCCACCCCCTTCAACATTCCCCTCTCTCAATCTCCTACATAATCAACAAAGTAAAAATTCTCCTCTAAGTATAGCCTCTTGTATGTAGTCTTGAAAGTAGTCTTGAAAGGGCACAATATATTGTTTCTGCAAATTTATGGTACCTGTGAGAGAAAAATTGCCCCATTTTTGAAAGAATATAGAAATCTCCTATTCTGAGTTTACGAAGTATCATATTGTTCTAGTATTAACTTTGCATGAATACTATTAACACATTTTGTAAAGCTGGGTTTTTATTAGATATCCAAGATGAAAAAATATTGTTCCTAGCACACAGAATCAAAAAATTTATAAATTTGACATTTGAAAAAACAAATTATGTTTACCTGATCATTTCCATCTGCGGGAGAAGAGTCCACTGCTTCATTCATTACTTGTGGGATTTAAGAAGGAGGAGGCAAGGACACCCCAGCCAAAGGCTTAAATACCTCCCCCACTCCCTTCATCCCCCAGTCATTCTGCCAAGGGAACAAGGAACAGTAGAAGAAATATCAGGGTACAAATGGTGCCAGAAGAATATTAAATTTAGGTCCGCCCACCGGAGCAAACGGGCGGGAGCAGTAGACTCTCCTCCCACAGGTGGAAATGAAATTATCAGGTAAGCATAATTTATGTTTTCCATAGTCCACTGTTTCATTTATTACTTGTAGGAACAAATACCCAAGCTCTAGAGGACACTAAATGAACAAAAACGGGAGGGTAAAAGGAGGCAGAACCTATACTGAGGGCACCACAGCCTGCAGAACTTTTCTCCCAAAAACAGTTTCCGCCGAAGCAAAAACATAATTATGTCCCGCTGTCTCATAGGCCAAACGGATAATGCTCCTCAACCAAAAATACAGAGAAGTGGAAGAGGCCCTCTACCCCCTACTCTTCCCTGAATACACCACAAATAAGGACAAAGTCTGTCTGAAATCTTTCGTGGCCTGAAGATAAAACTTCAAGGCTCGAACCACATTCAAGTTTTGTACTAACCTTTCCTTAAATGAAGAAGGGTTAGGACACAAAGAATCTTAATGTCAAGCGCATGCATAGGCTCAAACGGAGCCCTCTGCAACACCTTAAGAACCAAGTTTAAGCTCCAAGGAGGAGCAGAATTTCTAAAGACAGGTCTGATCCTAGACAGAGCCTGAACAAAGGACTGAATATTAAGAAGCTCCACTAGCTTCTTGTGTAACAGCACCGATAACGCCAAAATCTGCCCCTCTAAGGAACTGGCGGCAATACCCTTATCCAGTCCATCCTGGAGAAATGCCAGAATCCTGGATACCCTAACCTTGTGCCAGGGATATCCATGTTCCTCACACCAGGATAAGTAGGTCATCCACACCTTATGATAGATGCAACGAGTGACCAGCTTCCTGGCCTGGATGAGAGTATCAATCACTCTTTCAGAAAAACCTCTCTTGGCAAAGAATAGGCGTTCAATCACCACGCAGTCAGCCTCAGAGAATCGAGATTTTGGTGTAGAAAGGGACCTGAACCAGCAGAACCAGTCCTCCGCGGCCACAACGGAGCAATCAGAATGGTCGAAGCTTGCTCCTGTTTGATGCGGGTAACGGTGGAAAAATGTAAATTGGGTTGAACTCCCAAGGCACCGCTAAGGCATCTATCAGCTCTGCCTGTGGGTCCCTGGACCGCGACCCGTATCTTGGTAGCTTGAAGTTGAATCTGGACGCCATGAAGTCTATCTCCGGCGTCCCCCATCTGATGCAGATCTCCGCAAACACCTTGGGAAGGAGAGATCATTCCCCCGGATGAAACAATGGTCTGCTGAGAAAGTTCGCTTCCCAGTTGTCCACACCCGGAATGTGGATCGCTGAGAGCGAACAATTGTGAGTCTCTGCCCATTCCAGAATCCGAGATACTTCCCTCATGGGGAGCTTCTCATCCCCCCCCTGCTGGTTTATGTAAGCCACCGAGGTAATGTTGTCCGACTGGAATCTGATAATTTGGGACTACTCCAAGTGGGGCCAAGCCCTCAGAGCGTTGAATATCGCTCGAAGTTCCAGAATATTTAGTGGTAGAGTCGAGTCCACTTGCCCTGTGCCCTTCTGGCACCCCAAACAGCTGCCCATCCTGACAGACTTGTGTCTGTGGTCACAATCTCCAAGGATGGCCTCAAGAAGGATGTCCCCCTGGGCCAGCTGTCCCGGACGGATCCACCAAGAGAGGGATTCCCTCACTCGGTTGTCCAGAGAGATCTGTTGGGATAGATCTGAGTGATCGCCGTTCCATTGTCTCAACATGCATAACTGAAGAGGTCTGAGATGGAACCTGACAAATGGAATGACATCTATGCTGGATACCATAAGCCCAATCACCTCCATACACCTGGCCACAGATGGCCTTGAGGAGGTCTGAAGGGCAAGATAGCTGGACACAATCTTGGAACGTCTCTGCTCTTTCAAGAATATCTTCATCGACATGGAATTTATTATCGTACCCAGGAACTCCACCCTGTTGCTGGGAACCAGAGAACTCTTTCCTTCGTTTATCTTCCATCCATGGGAATGAAGGAGAAGAAGAAGAGCCCTCGAGTGGTCCTCCGCGAGACTGCAGGACGGAGCCTGGACCAGAATATCATCCAGATAAGGAGTCACCGCAATACCTCTGGCTCTCGCTACCGCGAGCAGCGCCCCCAGAACCTTTGTAAAGACTATTGGGGCAGTCGCCAGACCGAATGGTAGGGCCACAAACTGGAAGTGTTGGTCCAGAAACGTGAATCTTCGGAACCTGACGTGGTCTTTGTTGATTGGCATGTGAACGTAGGCATCCTTCAAGTCTATTTTTGTCCTAAATTGCCCCTCTTGAACTAGGGGCCGACAGAAACTTGTTTAGGCACTTTAGGTCTAGAATTGGGCCACAAAAAGGTTTGAATAGTACCCTAGACCCCTTTCTGCTAGAGATACTAGGACGATTAATCCGAGAGAAGAGAGATCCCTCACACACTCTAGAAATGCGTCTTTCTTATCTGGTCTTGAGGATAGGTTTGACAGGAGGAATCTGCCCCTGGGCGGATGAGATCTGAACCCTATCCTGTAACCCTGGCTGATAAACTCCAGAACCCAAGGATTCTGTACATCTCTCATCCAAGCCTTTGCGAACAGAGATAGTCTGCCCCTTACGCGATTCAGCGGCGGATCGGGGGCCGCCCCTTTATGCCGACTTTGTCTAGGCGGGCTTCTTGCTCTGCTTGGACTTGTTCTAAGAGTTAGCTGGCTTCCAAGATCCCTTGGACTACTCAGTCCTCGCAGCAGGCTGCTGGCGTTGACACTTGTCCAAATGAAAGGGACGTAAAGTAGAGCCCTTAGGCTTCTTATTCTTATCCTGCGGAAGGAAAGCACCCTTGCCTCCCGTGACCATGGCCAGGACCAAAAAGAACTTTACTATCCCTTCTGTTTCAGAGGAATCTAGACTTGGAAGTCATGTCAGCAGACCATGACTAAGCACAGAGCCCTACGGGCTAAAACAGAGAAACCTGATGTCTTAGCATTCAGGCGAATAACCTGCATATTTGCATCACAGATAAAAGAATTTGCAACACTTAACGCCTTAATCTTTTCCTGTATCTCCTCGAGGGGAGTCTCCACCTCAACCATAGCTGACAGTGTGTTACACCAATAGGCAGCCGCTCCAGCCACTGCAGCGATCGCCGCTGCTGGTTGGAAAACAAACCCTGTGATTTGGAACATCTTTCTCAACATGGATCCCAACTTTTTATCCATGGACTCTTTGAACGACAAAATAACCTCGAGGGGAATAGTCATACACTTAGCGAGCGTGGAGATCGCTCCATCCGCCTTAGGAATAGCCCCCATATCTCAAACTGAGAGTCCGGAATGGGGAAAAGCTTTTTAAAAGAGGTAGAGGGAGAAAAATTTGCGCTTTTTACTATAAGAAGTGCTTGCTATGTTGGAGGTTCCGGAACAGAAAATTTCGGAAGAACCTTCGATCCCTAAGCTAGATAGGGTTTACGAGGACAAGGTGGTGCCTCAGACCTTCCCAGTTCCTGTGAAGATGGCTGCGATTATTAAGAATGAGTGGGAGAAACTGGACTGGTCCTTTTCTCCCCCTACCTCTTTTATAAAGCTTTTCCCCATTCCAGACTCTCAGGTTGAGCTATGGGGGCTATTCCTAAGGTGGATGGAGCGATCTCCACTTAGCGAGCGTGAAGATCGCTCCATCCACCTTAGGAATAGCCCCCATAGCTCAAGCTGAGAGTCCGGAATGGGGAAAAGCTTTTTAAAAGAGGTAGAGGGAGAAAAGGACCAGTAGCAAGCACTTCTTTTAGTAAAAAGCGAAAATGCTCCATCTTAAAATCTGGCTCCTCTGTAGCCAGAGGTTTAGAAGATGCCGATTCCGTCCAAGAGAGGGTGCCCTCCGACGAGTCGGAGGCGTCGTCCTTGTCGGATAATCTCTCAGACACACCCAAAAGAGTAGATGACCCCTGGGACGGAAAGCTATGTCTTTCCCTTCGCTTGCGCTTCGCAGGGTGTGGTAGGGCATGGAAGGCCACAGAAACCGCCTCTTGCAACTGGGCCGCAAAATCTGGTGGCCACGAGGCCCCTCCGCGGGAGGATTAGTAGGGCCTTGGGGAGCTACATGTGTAATCGGTGATGAATATTGGGAACGCACCTCGCGGGATGGAGAAACCTCAGAGGTGATGGTTCAGTAGTACTAAATATCTTATTCTTCTTAGATATTGTAATTTTATCAAAGCACGTGGAACACAGTTGAGCAGGCAGTTCAACCTTTACCTCCTCACAAAAAACACAGGTATTAGATTTAATTAAAGAGGGAGTATCCTCTAACATATCAGAGTCCTCCATAGCTTGCGCCTTTAATACGGACTGTGATAGATTAAATGGCATCTTTATACACCAAAGGCCAAGGCACTCACCACCTCCTATGACCTGGACCACAGAGAAACTGTTACGTCTCCCGCAAATGCCGATCAGGAAAGAGGAAGTTGAAGAGGCTACAAACGGGCACATGGAGTGCCATGCAGGACCGCCCCTGCACTATAAAGAAAGCACGCCAAAAAAGGCCGCGCTGATCTTCACCTGACTGTTCACACATTGCTAGAGCCTCATCTCACACATGACATAGCATTAACACAATAAAATTATTATGCATAAATCCCCCCTGTTCAATAATCCCCTTTCCAGGGATATTAACCATTGATTCTATCAGATAAAAGGAGACACACTGTGACCCTGTCTTCTTGTGTTATATGTGTATAAATGAAACGATCTTACCAGAATCTATGCCGTGGAACAGGAACACTTCAAGTGCGACAGGTGTGTAGCATTGCTCCTAAAATGGACTTGAGAGAATAAAGGCAGGCAGCGAAACTTGGCAACGCTGATTGTCCAGGAGCTGTTTTGCAGAGACGACACTCCCTGCATCTCTGGATTCTTTCATCCATGCGCTCACTGAGAGGCTGACAGGATTACTTAAAACTCCAGTCCCATTTTGAAGAGTACTACCCTCCAGAAGAGACTACTCCGAATACTCAGACACTTCTCTGACAACCTCCTGTGATAAAAAGGCAAAGAATGACTGGGGGATGAGGGGAGTGGGGGAGGTATATAAGCCTTTGTCTGGGGTGTCTTTGCCTCCTCCTGGTGGCCAGGTTCTTAATTCCCACAAGTAATGAATGAAGCAGTGGACTCTCCTCCCATTAAGATGGAAATAACCTCCACTTCCTTTTAAAAATACAATGTCCTCTTTTTGTAGATTTACATTATGTGTACTTATTTTTGACAGCCAAAAAGATACTCTACTCTAACAACTAGATACCTTAGGCAACTCCATATGCAGTGTATAACGTCTGTAGCAAAGATAATTTTGATTTTTGTTCCACAAACCAAATTCATATGGGGTTTATGTATGCTCTATTAATCAATTTCAGCTGTGATTTTCTAAATGAAAGGAGGGTTTAGCAAGACATGTTCTCATAATACTCTGATTAAACCATGTACTATCCACCATGGTTATATCATTCACCCATTTACACACAAATTGGTTTAAGATAGTATCTCCCTCTCTTTGCATAAGTAATTTATACCACAGTGAAAAAGCATAATCAATCAGCATAATGACCGATTTGTAGATAATGGAAAAAATCTTTATTTTCAATATTGACGTGTTTCAGGGAGTAAAATGAAACACATAATTTATGTAAGTATTTGCCTGATAAATTCATTTCTTTCATATTGGCAAGAGTCCATGAGCTAGTGATGTATGGGATATACAATCCAACCAGGAGGGGCAAAGTTTCCCAAACCTCAAAATGCCTATAAATATACCCCTCACCACACCCACAATTCAGTTTAACGAATAGCCAAGCAGTGGGGTGATAAAGAAAGGAGTAGAAAGCATCAACAAAGGAATTTGGAAATAATTGTGCTTTATACAAAAAATCATAACCACCATAAAAAAGGGTGGGCCTCATGGACTCTTGCCAATATGAAAGAAATGAATTTAACAGGTAAATTCTTACATACATTATGTTTTCTTTCATGTAATTGGCAAGAGTCCATGAGCTAGTGACGTATGGGATATTAATACCCAAGATGTGGAACTCCACGCAAGAGTCACTAGAGAGGGAGGGATAAAAATAAACAGCAGCCATAATTCGCTGAAAAATAATCCACAACCCAAAATATAAATTTATTCTTTAAATGACAAGAAAAATTTAAAACATCAGCAGAAGAATCAAACTGAAACAGCTGCCTGAAGAACTTTTCTACCAAAAACTGCTTCTGAAGAAGCAAATACATCAAAACGGTAGAATTTAGTAAATGTATGCAAAGAGGACCAAGTTGCAGCTTTGCAAATCTGATCAATTGAAGCTTCATTCTTAAAAGCCCACAAAGTGGAGACTGATCTAGTAGAATGATTTGTAATTATCTGAGGCGGGGTCTTACCCGATTCCAAATAAGCTTGATGAATCAAAAGTTTCAACCAAGAAGCCAAGGAAATAGCAGATGCCTTCTGACCTTTCCTAGGACCAGAAACATAGTATTAATCACTGAGTCAGAGAAACCTCTATGACTAAGCACTAAGCGTTCAATTTCCATACCTTCAAATTTAATGATTTGAGATCCTGATGGAAAAACGGACCTTGAGATAGAAGGTTGGCAACTGGACATCCGAACAAGATCCGCATACCAAAACCTGTGTGGCCATGCTGGAGCCACCAGCAATACAAACGATTGTTCCATGATGATTTTGGAGATCACTCTTTGAAGAAGAACTAGAGGCGGGAAAATGTAAGCAGGATGATAACACCAAGGAAGTGTCAGAACATCCACTGCTTCCGCCTGAACATCCCTGGACCTGGACAGGTATCTGGGAAGTTTCTTGTTTAGATGAGAGGCCATCAGATCTATCTCTGGAAGACCCCACATCTGAACAATCTGAGAAAACACATCTGGATGGAGAGACCACTCCCCTGGATGTAAAGTCTGACGGCTGAGATAATCCGCCTCCCAATTGTCTACACATGGGATATGCACCGCAGAGATTAGACAGGAGCTGGATTCCGTCCAAGCAAGTATCCAAGATACTTCTTTCATAGCTTGGGGACTGTGAGTCCCACCCTGATGATTGACATATGCCACAGTTGTGATATTGTCTGTCTGAAAGCAAATGAACGGTTCTCTCTTCAACAGAGGCCAAAACTGAAGAGCTCTGAAAATTGCACGGAGTTCTAAAATTGATTGGTAATCTCGCCTTTTGAGATTTCCAAACCCCTTGTGCTGTCAGAGATCCCCAAACCGCTCCCCAACCTGAAAGACTTGCATCTGTAGTGATCACAGTCAAGGTTGGCCGAACAAAGGAAGCCCCTTGAACTAAACGCTGGTGATTTAACCACCACGTCAGAGAGTGTTGAACATTGGGATTTAAGGATATTAATTGTGATATCTTTGTATAATCCCTGCACCACTGATTCAGTATACAAAGCTGAAGAGGTCTCATGTGAAAACGAGCAAAAGGAATCGCGTCCGATACTGCAGTCATGAGGCCTAAAACTTCCATGCACATAGCCACTGAAGGGAATGACTGAGACTGAAGGTGCCGACAAGCTGCAACCAATTTCAAACGTCTCTTGTCTGTTAGAGATAGAGTAATGGACACTGAATCTATTTGGAAACCTAAAAAGGTGACCCTTGTCTGAGGAATCAAGAAACTTCTTGGTAAATTGATCCTCCAACCATGTTTTTGAAGAAACAACACTAGTTAATTTGTGTGAGATTCTGCAGAACGTAAAGACTGAGCTAGTACCAAGATATCGTCCAAATAAGGAAACACTGCAATACCCTGCTCTCTGATTACAGAGAGTAGGGCACCTAGAACCTTTGAAAAGATTCTTGGAGCTGTTGCCAGACCAAAAGGAAGAGCAACAAATTGGTAATGCTTGTCTAGAAAAGAGAATCTCAGGAACGGATAATGTTCTGGATGAATCGGAATATGAAGGTATGCATTCTGTATGTCTATTGTAGACACATAATGTCCTTGCTGAACAAAAGGCAGAATAGTCCTTATAGTCACCATCTTGAAAGTTGGTACTCTTACATAACGATTCAAAATTTTCAGATCCAGGACTGGTCTGAATGAATTTTTCTTCTTTGGGACAATGAATAGATTTGAATAAAACCCCAGACCTTGTTCTTGAAAAGGAACTGGAATGATTACCCCTGAAGACTCCAGGTCTGAAACACGCTTCAGGAAAAAGCCTGAGCTTTTACTGGATTTGCTGGGATGCGTGAGAGAAAAAATCTTCTCACAGGAGGTCTTACTCTGAATCCTATTCGATACCCTTGAGAGACAATGCTCTGAATCCATTGACTTTGGACAGAATTTATCCAAATATCCTTGAAAAACCTTAACCTGCCCCCTACCAGCTGAGCTGGAATGAGGGCCGCACCTTCATGCGGACTTAGGGGCTGACTTTGGTTTTTTAAAAGGCTTGGATTTATTCCAATTTGAGGAAGGCTTCCAATTGGAAACAGATTACTTGGGGGAAGGATTAGATTTTTGTTCCTTATTTTGACGAAAGGAACGAAAACGGTTAGAAGCCTTAGATTTACCCTTAGGTTTTTTATCCTGAGGCAGAAAAATTCCCTTTCCCCCAGTAACAGTTGAAATAACAGAATCCAACTGAGAACCAAATAAATTATTACCTTGGAAAGAAAGACATAGTAATCTAGATTTAGATGTCATATCAGCATTCCAAGATTTAAGCCACAAAGCTCTTCTAGCTAAAATAGCTAAAGACATGGATCTAACATGAATTTTGATAATATCAAAAATAGCATCACAAATAAAAAGATTAGCATGTTGTAGTAAGCGAACAATGCTAGACATGTCAGGATCCAATTCTTGTTGCGCTAAATTCTCCAACCAAAAAGTTGATGCAGCCGCAACATCAGCCAAAGTAATTGCAGGCCTGAGAAGATGACCTGAATATAGATAGGCTTTCCTTAGATAAGATTCAAGTTTCCTATCTAAAGTATCTTTAAAAGAAGTACTATCTTCCATAGGAATAGTGGTACGTTTAGCAAGAGTAGAAATAACCCCATCAACCTTGGGGATCTTTTCCCAAAACTCTCTAGAAATTGCTGGTAAAGGATACAATTTTTTAAACCTTGAAGAAGGAATAAAAGGAGTACCTGGCTTATTCCATTCCTTAGAAATTGTATCAGAAATAGCATCAGGAATAGGAAAAACCTCTGGAGCAACCACAGGAGGTTTAAAAACAGCATTTAAACGTTTACTAGTCTTAACGTCAAGAGGACTGGCTTCCTCAATATCCAAAGTAATTAACACTTCTTTTAACAAAGAACGAATATACTCCATTTTAAATAAATAAATAAGTAGATTTGTCAGTGTCAATATCTGAGGAAGGATCTTCTGAATAAGATAGATCCTCATCAGAGGAGGATAATTCAGTATGTTGTCGGTCATTTGAAATTTCATCAACTTTATGAGAAGTTTTAAAAGACCTTTTACATTTATTAGAAGGCAGGAATGCAGACAAAGCCTTCTGAATAGAATCAGTAACAAATTCTTTAAAATTCACAGGTATATCATGTACATTAGAAGTTGAAGGAACTGCAACCGGCAATGTACTATTACTGATGGATATATTGTCTGCATGTAAAAGTTTATCATGACAACTATTACAAATGACATTCGGAGATATAATTTCCACAATCTTACAACAAATGCACTTAGCTTTGGTAGAACCGATGTCAGGCAGCAAAGTTCCAACAGATACTTCTGAGACACGATCAGATTGTGACATCTTGCAAAATGTAAAAGAAAAAACAACATATAAAGCAAAATTATCAATTTCCTTATATGACAGTTTTAGGAATGGGAAAAAAATGCAAATAGCATAGCCCTCTGACATAGAAAAAGGCAAGAGGCAAATAGCAATGGGGTAATAAAATAATGAAAAAATTTGGCGGCAAGTATGACGCACAACGTGACTGAAATTTTTTTGGCGCCAACAACATCCGGAAATGACACACTTGCGTCACTAACGACGCAACCCTGTGTAGGAACTCGGCATCAACTATTACGCCGGAAATAATGAACTTGCGCCAACGGACGTACTTTCGCGCCAAAAAAGTCTTGCGCCAAGAATGACGCAATAAAGTCTAGCATTTGGCGCACCCGTGGGCCTAGTACTGCCCGCAATTTGCAAGAAGTATATAGTCAATCTGAAAATAAGAATAAACCCCAGGTAAGAAAAAATATTTCTTAAAATGTTTATTTTCCCCAAATATGAAACTGACAGTCTGCACAAGGAAATACATGAACCTGACTCATAGCAAATATAAGTACAATACATATATTTAGAACTTTATATAAATGCATAAAGTGCCAAACCATAGCTGGGGCGTCTTAAGTAATAAAAAACATACTTACCGAAAAGACACCCATCCACATATAGCAGATAGCCAAACCAGTACTGAAACAGTTATCAGTAGAGGTAATGGTAAATGAGAGTATATTGTCGATCTGAAAAGGGAGGTAAGAGATGAATCTCTACGACCGATAACAGAGAACCTATCTATCTCTGGAAGACCCCACATCTGAACAATCTGAGAAAACACATCTGGATGGAAGGACCACTCCCGTGGATGTAAAGTCTGACGGCTGAGATAATACGCCTCCCAATTGTCTACACCTGGGATATGCACCGCAGAGATTAGACAGGAGCTGGATTCCGCCCAGAAGCGCATGTCAAAGTAGAAATCTTAGCACAAACTTACTTCACCAGTTTACTTCACAAGTTTGTAAAACTGAATTGTGGGTGTGGTAAGGGGTGTATTTATAGGCACTTTTAGGTTTGGGAAACTTTGCCCCTCCTGGTAGGATTGTATATCCCATACGTCACTAGCTCATGGACTCTTGCCAATTACATGAAAGAAACTTGCCAAATTTTTTCTTTTTCGTGATTCAGGTAGAGCATGCAATTTTAAGCAACTTTCTAATTTACTTCTATTATCACATTTTCTTCATTCTCTTGGTATCTTTATTTGAAAAGTAAGAATGTAAGTTTTGATGCCGGCCCATTTTTGGTGTGAACAACCTGTGTTGTTCTTGCCGATTGATGGATTAATTTAACCGACCAATAAACAAGTGCTTTCCAGGGTCCTGAACTAAAAAATAGCTTAGATGCCTTCTTTTTTTTTTGCAGATTTTTTTTGCAGATTTTTGCAGATTAACTTTAATGCTTTACTGTGCACTTACAGTAGCACACAGCAATGGGGAAGCAGTGACAAACTACAGCCTCCGGCTGGCTGGTTATTTAGTAAACATACAACACTGACCATGTCACTAGAGCAATGTAAAGATGTCACCCATTCAGAAACAACTTTAATTCAGTGGGGTTAGGGTTAACAATGGTTGCCAGAGAGGTATGTGATGCACTGCAGCCTTTTCTGGTTGGTAGGGATAAATGTGAGGTGCCCATCTTTGAAATAAAGGTGGAAGTTGCCCTGTTTAAATTTGGTAAACAATAGCTGTTTTTTCATCAATATTGTCATATAAAGCATGTGCTGACACATTTATATGACATTTAGGAGCCAAGTACAGAAGGTCAAGGCGTGTGTTTTTTGTTTTATTTAAAAATTTTATCTTAGTTTTACACATAGTTTTACAACTGTGCATATTATTAAGAAAATGATATAATGAAAATGAATTACATTTCCATAAAATGAAATCTCTGAAGCGTGTCTAGACTAACCATTGAAGCACCCCAGGCCACATCAGCTTAATCTGATCTTCTAAACCGCTAATGCAATTTCAGTTTGTTTACGACGTTTCTTATGCTCTCTCACTGTATTTAAAATATATAAAGGAGTACATTTTTGTGATACGATATGCAGAACATTTTTAACAAATTAACAATTAGCACACACAAATACAAATATTACATACATACACACATCACATACATTATATACACATGCATGTACAAATGTACACATATCAGAATTTTATATGGCAAACCAACTTTCCCAAACATTCATATATTCAAAATATGAAGTCTTAGAACAGGAACTCACCCTGCCTGCGCAATTCATTTTTTACTGCTTCAACGCCTCCTGTTTTCTCAATGAAGTCATAAATGACCTTTGATGTCTCTTTATCTTTAAGCTGTGCCTCCGAGATGCCACATAAGTCAAATAGTTTTTTCAGCTCTGGATCCAAATTATTAACCTTTGATAAAAAAATAAAAAAAATGGACAAATGTGGGTTTAAACGTATGCCTCCTTCAAAACAACACACTGCTAATTTTGAGTCAGCACAGATTGGCTAAAATGCACGTCAGTCAAAAGTAGTGAGATAAGGGGGCAGTCTGCAAAGGATTAAAGAAAAGGTAAACACAGAGGTAAAAAGTGTATTAATATAACCATGATGGTTATGCAAAACTGGGGAATAGGCAAATAAAGGGATTACCGGTATCTAGCTTTTTAAACAATAAAAATTCTGGTGTAGACCGTCCCTTTAATTCTGCAACAGCAAACAGTTAATAGTACAAATTGCAGAAATCTAGTTTACATCTAAAAACAAAACAAAAACAACCAGATTATTTAGTCAATATAATAGTGATAAACTATGTATATGATATGAATGATTATAAGCTGCACATTTTTGTTGAGAGCATATTTACTGGGCAACTAACCACTTATTTCATGTTCACTAGAATTACATAAAGCTATTACTCACTGCATCCCCCCCAACCAAACTTTTTTAGACGAGAATCTTCATTAGATACTCTAGCAACTGCAACAACGGTGTACACACAAAATATATGGTATTGAAAACTAGCAGTGCCTTATATTATACTGGAATAACGTAAAACTAACTATGTGCATTTACTAAGTGCTAGTTTTACTAGAATGTGAAAATGCCCCATATCTAGCAAAAAAAGCCATAAACCAGGTAGAGGATACAAAAGAAGAAAATAAATCCCTCTTTCTCCAGTGTCTGAGTGTCCTCTAACCCTGTAGTACAAGTACACAGAAAAAAAGGACACTGGTTTTACTGGTCTTACTGTTTTGAACAATTTAGATGAATCCTTCAGAGATAAAACCTGCAAACAAAAATCTGGTTCTGCTACCCTCTGTCCAATCACCACCATATACATGTGTTTGTTTACACAATTAGTCTAACTTAAATTAAGGATCCATCTAGGTCAAACCGGAGTTGTTTTGAATTGCCACTGAACAAGCTTGCCTAAAGAGGTCTGGCAGTGGCAAGGGTGTTAAAGGGACAGTCTACAAAATAATTTTTATTGTTTTAAAATATAGATATTCCCTTTATTACCAATTCCCCAGTTTTGCATACCTAACACAGTTATATTAATATACTTTTTACCTCTGTGATTACCTTGTATCTAAGCCTCTTCTAACAGCCCCCTGATCACATGACTTTTTATTTATCTATTGACTTGCATTAAGTACTATCTTCTGCTAAATCTTAAATAACTCCATGGGCGTGAGCACAATGTTATCTATATGGACCACATGAACTAGCAGTATCCTGTTGTGAAAAGCGAATTAAAAAAGCATGTGATAAGAGGCGGTCTGTAGTGGCTTAGAAAAAGGCAGAAATTTAGAGGTTTCAATGTTATAAAGTATATTAATATAACAAATGTTGGTTGTGCAAAGCTGGGGAATGGGTAGTCAAAGTGTTATCTATCTTTTTAATCAATAACAATTTTAGTGTAGACTGTCCCTTTAAGTTTAAACTAAACCATTAAAGGGTTAGAAATTGATTCCCATGTGAAAATAAACTATATTACTATAATTACTATGATAAACGTAATAATTTAAAATAGTTTTTTTTATTAAATTAAGCTTTCACATACCTTAATTTTAAAAGTTAAATGGTCATGAAATGTGTGGTAATGACAGCCCTTAAAATTAGGCATGGCTCATATAATCCAGCATCCGCCCCCATCCAATGGCAAAGCGGCTGGGCCCCTTAATTTAAATAATACATTCAGTCAGCATCGCATGCGCAGTACTGACGTTAAAGCACAGCTGTTCACAGCTTAGTCATCCTATTGGTTGAAGGGGCATCTTCACACCGCAACAGCGGAGACAGTGAACAATATAAACAGGTTCTCTATTACCCACGCTTCAGGATGAGAGCTGTGCTGCAAGACTTTACAAGCTGCTTCTGTCCTACACTAAGTTGAGCAGCGTGTATACTAGAATTCTTCCCTGCCTGTGATGAAGTCCATCTGTGTTTTATACATTGAATACTGCAGTGAGTTTGAGAGCTATGTTAATTTAACTGTCGGGCTCATCTCCCCCCTCCCTCTGGCTGTGTTTGCTTGATTAATGACGGTGAGGGCTCCGTTTCCACATGAAAGCAAACACAGCCAGAGGGATGAGCCCGACAGTTAAATAAACATAGCTCTCAAACTCACTGCCTAATTTAACGTCTAAAACACAGATGGACTTCATCACAGGCAGTGAAGAATTCTAGTATACACGCTGCTCTCCTAAATGTCTCTTCCCCTCATTTGCAAGCGATGATTTGCACTCTGTGACTCTCTTGATGCCGGTGTAAAAGAACTTGTGCTTCTGTCAGTAGACTGCTGGAGACTGGGGGGGCGATTCTCGCACATGCGTTGCTTATAAAATAGGTTTAATGCGCATGCGGGCCACCATGATGTTTCTACCTAGGTGGAACATCATTACAGGCCCCATGTTTAGAAAATGGGTTTGGCGCAGTACTTTCAAATTGAAATTACAAAAAAAAGAAAGAAAACTTTACAAAAGGTACCAATTGCAAATGTATTTATTATTTTAAGAAGTATTTAATAAGTTAAAAAAGAAATTTGGGTTTACTATCCCTTTAAAAGAGGAATTAAAAAACATAAATTTTATGGAGGACTTAATCTGCTACTCGGCTATTAACAGCGGAGGCTTCTGATGAGCTTCAATCACATCCTAATAAAACTTGGATATATGAAGTCAGAGACTTTAATCCCTTAACCCATTCCGACATAGATCTACGTAATGCAGTATATAGCCCATCATACCACATAACCTAGATCCACGTCCAACATGCCGGAAGCCCAAGTAGTCTCCATTGTAGGTATAAAATGGGTACTGGAAGACAGCTGTCAGTACCTAAGATGGTGCATTTCATTGGGAGGGCAGAGGATATTGGGGATCCTACACTGCAGAAAATAAAAAATAATTAAAATAGATGAATTTAAAAAAAAGAAGCACTAAAACTTCATACTGGCAGACAGTCTGCCAGTACCTAAGATGGAGGTGAGGAGTGTCCGGGCGAGTAAAGCTGTTGGGGGGGGGGGGGGGGAGAGATCAGGCAGGTGGGAGGTGCCAGGAGGGAGGGTAATACCTACATTACAATACCATTACCCTTAACAGCTAACAAATTAACCCCTTCACTGCTGGGAATTCAGAGGCCTTCTAATGACCAAAAAGCAATGGCAAAGCCATGCAAGACTGCTATTTCTGAACAAAGGGGATCCAAGAAAAGCTTTTACAACTATTTGTGCTATGACTTCACATGCAGTATTTACATTTCAATGAGGAACCCAAAGTTTGTGAAAAAGTTAATGATTTTTTTTTATATGATTGCATTTGGCGGTGAAATGGTGGCATGACATATTAAAATGGTTCTAGATCAATACCTTGGGTTGTCTACATACATACATATATATATATATATATATACATACATACATATATATATACATACATACATATATACATATATATATACATACATACATACATATATACATATATACATACATATATACATACATATATACATACATATATACATACATACATACATATATACATACATATATACATACATACATATATACATACATACATATATACATACATACATATATACATACATACATATATACATACATATATACATACATACATACATACATACATACATACATACATACATATATATATATATATATATATATATATATATACACATACACAGGTTGAGTCCAGCACTAGACCCACATATGATTTACCTAATGTGTGCCGGTCATAGTGGAGCATCCGCAAACCTCCAAATAATGCAGTCCATACATATAGTGTGACAGCACCACAGCAATCTTTAAATGTGTTTTATTCAGTTTTATTCAGATACAGAACCATAAAAGCGACGTTTCAGACCTACATAGTTCTTAATCATGCATAGTTAAAACAACTTAACACAAACACTTAAAAAGGCTACCTGAACCAATCGAAGCCCATCTCAAGTCTTAATTCAGATTAACCCCTTCCTATCCAGGTTAGTTATATTTTTAGGAATAGGGACATTTAGTGGTACCAGGAGCAACTAACATAAAAATGTATAAAAACAAATACAAATCATAATCCCTATTCAGACCATATGGGTGGAGGGTATTCAAAAACTTTATCCACCATACTTCTTTTTGTTTCAATTTAGGTTCCCTATTCACCCCCCCCCCCCCCCTCTCTCCCATGTTAGGGGATATGGTCAATGACCTGGAAGCGGAGCTGGCTGACAGTATGAACCATTAATGTAAAATGTGCTGAGACAGGTAAAGACATGTCTTTAGATTTAATTGAAGTTTTATGTTGATTAAACCTATCCCTAGTGGCATGGGTGGTCTCGACAATGTAACACAACCCACATGGGCATTTCAAAAAGGTAAATAGCATAATCAGTTTGACATGTGTATAGGCCATTAATGGTAAGCTGTTTTCTTTTATCATTCTGTGCCAAAAATGTGCCTTTAATAATGGAGTTACATTGTACGCAATGCCAACAGGGGTAACATCCTTTATTAGGAGTTGTTAAATAATTGATGTTAGTTGGTTTACTGGTACCCACAATTACCTTAACTAAATTATCCCTAAAATTCTTTACCCGACGATAAGAGGGCATAGGAGGCAATTTAAATGATTCAACCTCTGGATTGTATTTAGACAAGAGGTACCAATGTTTCCTTACCACTCTAAATATATCCTTACTCCTATCACTGTATTCTGTTGAGAAAACCAATCTATTTGCATTATCCTTACCAGCCTTTTTCTCCTTGCCTAGGTCTATGATACTGTTCTCAATTATTACCTTAGGGTAACCCCTTTTCACAAATTTATTGCCCATCGATTCTAATCTATCAGATAGCCTTTTCTGATCTTTAACAATCCTCTTAGTACTTAGCAATTGGCTTCTAGATATTGACTTAAAAACAGAATCTGGATGGAAGCTTTCATATCTGAGAAGAGTGTTTATCAGTAGTGTTTTTTATAAAGATCAGTAATTACCTTATTGCCTTGCTTGTATACCATGGTGTCGAAAAAACTGATTTTGTGCTGGGAATAGGTAAGAGTAAATGTAATACTTGTCATGGACATATTAATATCCTCTACAAACTGTAGTAAAGACTCCAATGGACCCCCATATGCCGAAAATGTCATCTATATATCTAAGAAAAAGCTTACAATTGCTGATGAATGACTGATTATCATACACATACTTGTTTTCAAAGCCACTCATGAACATATTGGAATATGAGGGGGCCACATGGAGCCCATAGCTGTACCTCACTTCTGCATATAATGTGTGACTTGGAAAAGAAAATAATTGCAATAAAGCACAAGCCTCAATAGGTTATCAACAAAATCACCTTGTAACTGATTATACACCTTACTTTCATCCAAGAAACATTTTACTGTATTTAATCCTACCTCATGGGGGATGGAGGTGTACAGACTCACCACATCAAGTGAAAAAATAAACCATGATTTCAATGTTTGCTAATCTTTCCAGGAATTCATTAGTATCCTTAAGAAAGGATCTTTGCTTTTTGACCATAGGAAAAAGAATCCTGTCCAGAAAGATAGAAACATTTGAAAAAAATGATTCTGTACAGGCCACAATGGGCCGACCTGGGGGAAAAATACATTTTTGTAGATCTTTATTAAAAAAAATAGGTGTTATGGGGAATTTTTGCCACAGAAAATCATAAACCTGTTTGGAGATAACAATGTTCAAGGGCCTTGTCTAGGATTACCTTTAGTTCCTTCTGAATTACCAAGAGAGGATTATGGTCTAGGATCTCATACACCCCACCATCTGATAATTGTTGTAATATTTCTTGAGTGTAATATTGGGTCTCTAATACAACAATGGCTCCTCCCTTGTCGGCACTTTTTATAGTTATCTCCTTGTTATTCCTTAATTGGGAGACAGCCACTTGTTCCTCCCTGGTTAAGTTATACTGTCTTTTATTACGGGTCAATTTCAATTTTTTAGATAAATTGCTAATATCTCTCTGTACAAATTTAAGAAAGGTCTCCACACCTGGATTACTAGTGGGTGGAATGTAGGTAGATTTCTTATTTAAACAGAGTGCTCAAATCAAATGGCATAGAATCAAATGCTCTATCATTTATTTCACCTTTATACAAATCTTTATTACCAAACATAGCTTTTCACCTTAACAACCTGAAAAATTTATAGAGATCCTTATCGGTCTCAAAATCATCACAGTCCTTAATGGGGCAAAAGGAAAGTGCTTTCATAAGGAGGCTATGCTCTGCATCAGTCAGTATATATTTAGAAATGTTCACAACCAGACTTTCCTCCGTAGATGTGTGGGGGCTGGGGTTAGGCAATTCATTTACCTTTACTTCCGCATACCCCAACGGTATCTCCCTCCACGTTGTTGTCTGGGCATCTGTCGGAACTGGTTCCAGGAGCTCCGCATATCCAGCCGACGCTATCTTTGTGGGGTGGTGCTTCCGCCCTCCCCTCCAGTGTCTCCTGAGCAGGAGCCTAAAAAACTCTCCCCTGATGAGGTGGTATCTGCAGCTCTTCCTTGATCACTCAATGATGCTTGTGGCCTCCTCCAGCGTGGGGCATCACCTAATTCATGATTACGTGACGTGTAATCACGTGACCAGTTGTACACCCGATGATTAGCATAATCCAGGTCGTCTCTGCCAAATTTTGACATCTTCCTCTCTTCCAGCTATTGATGGTATTGTAACAGCAGCGCATCCACCTCATATGTAGTGGTTTTCAGCATTTCCATTGTGGATTCAATCGCTCGCTCAGCCTCTAACAACATGCTTTCTGCTTTTCAATTTCAATCTGCAAGCATTCAACGGTCAGCACAATACGGTTGAAGGAGCATTTATTCAGTATACTTTCAAAACGACTTGTACAGATCATTGTTAGAGAGTATGGTCGGTCTTAATTTAACCCTTAACCCTCTAGGGATCCTCTTTTAAGGAATAACAAGGAGATAACCATAAAAAGTGCAGACAAGGGAGGAGCCATTGTTGTATTTGACACCCAATATTACACTCAAGAAACATTACAACAATTATCAGATGGTGGGGTGTATGAGATCCTAGACCATAATCATCTCTTAGAAATTCAGAAGGAACTAAAGGTAATCCTAGACAAGGCTCTTGAACACTTATCTCCAAACAGGTTTATGATTTTCTGTGGCAAAAATTCCCCATAACACCTATTTTTTTTTATACATTACCACAAACATTTATTTTTTCCCAGGTCGGCCCATTGGGGCCTGTACAGAATCGTTTTTTTTCAAATGTTTCTATCTTTCTGGACAGGATTCTTTTTCCTATGGTCAAAAAGCAAAGATCCTTTCTTAAGGATACTAATGAATTCTTAGAAAGATTAGCAAACATTGAAATTGAACAATCATGGTTAATTTTTTTCACTTGATGTGGTGAGTCTGAACACCTCCATCCCCCATGAGGCAGGATTAAATAAAGTAAAATGTTTCTTGGATGAAAGTAAGGTGTATAATCAGTTACAAGGTGATTTTGTTGATGACCTATTGAGGCTTGTGCTTTATTGCAATTATTTTCTTTTCCAAGACACATATTATATATGTGTGCCGAAGACCGGAAGTACTATCTTATGCGGTGAGGGAAAGAAAGAGCGCACTGCTCGTTTGTCTGTTTGTTTATTATATGCAGAAGCAAGGTACAGCTATTGGCTCCAATGTGGCCCCCTCATATGCCAATATGTTCATGAGTGGCTTTGAAAACAAGTATGTGTATGATAATCAGTCATTCATCAGCAATTGTAAGCTTTGGCTTAGATATATAGATGACATTTTCGGCATATGGGGGGTCCATTGGAGTCTTTACTACAATTTGTAGAGGATATTAATATGTCCATGACAAGTATTATATTTACGCTTACCTATTCCCAGCACAAAATCAGTTTTTTGAACACCATGGTATACAAGCAAGGCAATAAGGTAATTACTGATCTTTATAAAAAAAACTACTGATAAACACTCTTCTCAAATATGAAAGCTTCCATCCAGATTTTGTTTTTAAGTCAATACCTAGAAGCTAATTGCTAAGTACTAAGAGGATTGTTAAAGATCAGAAAAGGCTATCTGATAGATTAGAATCGATGGGCAATAAATTTGTGAAAAGGGGTTGCCCTAAGGTAATAATTGAGAACAGTATCATAGACCTAGGCAAGGAGAAAAAGGCTGGTAAGGATAATGCAATTAGATTGGTTTTCTCAACAGAATACAGTGATAGGAGTAAGGATATATTTAGAGTGGTAAGGAAACATTGGTACCTCTTGTCTAAATACAATCCAGAGGTTGAATCATTTAAATTGCCTCCTATTCCCTCTTATCGTCGGGTAAAGAATCTTAGGGATAATTTAGTTAAGGCAGATGTAGGTACCAGTAAACCAACTAACATCAATTATTTAACAACTCCTAATAAAGGATGTTACCCCTGTTGGCATTGCGTACAATGTAACTCCATTATTAAAGGCAAATTTTTGGCACAGAATGATAAAAGAAAACAGCTTACCATTAATGGCCTATGCACATGTCAAACTGATTATGCTATTTACCTTTTGAAATGCCCATGTGGGTTGTGTTACATTGGCGAGACCACCCAGGCCACCAGGGATAGGTTTAGTCAACATAAAACTTCAATTAAATCTAAAGATATGTCTTTACCTGTCTCAGCACATTTTACATTAATGGTTCATACTGTCAGCCAGCTCCGCTTCCAGGTCATTGACCATATCCCCCAACATAGGAGAGGGGGGAATAGGGAACCTAAATTGAAACAAAAAGAAGGATGGTGGAAAAAGTTTTAGAATATCCTCCACCCATATGGTCTGAATAGGGATAATGATTTGTATTTATACATTTTTATGTTAGTTGCTCCTGGTACCACTAGATGTCACTATCCCTAAAAATATACCTAACCTAGGAAGGGGTTAATCTGAATTGAGACTTGAGATGGGTTTTTGATTGGTTCAGCTAGCCTTTTTAAGTGTTTGTATTCAGTTTTAATAATGCATGATTAAGGACTATGTAGGTCTGAAACGTCGCTGTTATGGTTCTGTATCTGAATAAAACTATTTTTCACATTTAAAGATTGCTGTGGTGCTGTCCCACTATATGTATGAAATATATATATATATATATATATATATATATATATATATATATATATATATATATATATATACCACCAGAAGCAGGGAACCAGCACACTTTTTTTATATTCAGCTGCCGGGGTGCACTTGCAAGAAAACAAATATCCACATAATAAAGCAGGCACTCTCCGTTTTAATTTTATCGTTTAATGGTAAACGTTTTCGGGGTCTCCCCCGTCCTCAGACCACTTACAGATATCTGATAATACACAACTTAAATAGCTACTCACCCTCACCGTGTCAAATCGCCAACAGACTCCCAGCTTCCGTGTCGCGCAACTGCGCATGCGCGCCCGGAACTAAGGAGAGCCGACAAGGACCAACCACCCACTGCTAAAAGCAAAAGTGAAAATCAACATCACACACAATAATGCAGCAGTGTAGACCGCTAACTGCATATAGTACCATACTGCAGAGAAATATTATTACCCTATACTCGGCATATTGAAATATACACAGACCTATCCTCAAGCCTTGTTTACACCTTATTGCTTGAAATGTTAAGTATACACCTGTTACCATTCTGCCATAAAGGGGATATTATTATATTTTTATACGGTTATATTTACACAGTTATATTTACATATTTACACAGAAGGGACATCCGTGTTAGGTTGCATTATTCATCCTGTATTACACTCCTGCCCCTAACTGAACAATTGGCCCAATATCTCTTTAACCAACTTAAAGGTGTTGGACCCCTGTGTATATTACTTAACCACAAAGCACCCCACCATGTCACCTTTTTTTAAAAAATATTTAGCAGTCATCCTCAGTTACACTGATGTTTAGCTAGCAGTGGGGAACCCAGTCAAAAAGAAAATGAGCTGGATTGCAATTTAATTGCATGTATTTAATCCAGTCATGGACATACCCCAACATAATATCTTAAGCTCACTTCTAACTATGACGGTGGCAGTAGGCATACATCCACTACAAGTCCTACAAAAAACATTGGTAATCCAAATGGACATTCAGCCCCTTTGGGTACATAGTCTCCAGGTTAAAAATCCACTGAGACTCTCGTTGTAGTAGACGCCTGCCCCTGTCACCCCCCCTAGGGTTACGTGGAACGTGATCTATGATAATATACCGAAGGTCAGATACAGCATGACCACTGGTACAGAAGTGGCGAGCCACCGGTTGATCTGAATCACCATCCTTGATTGCCAGCCGAATCGCTGACCGGTGGTTCGCCATCCTCGTCCTGAGATCATCCTGGGTCTTACCCACGTAAAATTTACCACACGGACAGTGTAGTAAGTAAACAATATACGTGGTTGTGCAGGTCACCCTGTGCAAGATTTTATATTTTTTATTAGACCATGGATGTTGAAACGTGCTGCTCTGGGTTAACCCACCACAGGTAGTGCAACCACTGCAACGGAAGCAACCTTTTTTCGTGGTTTTTAACCATGTACTAGGCATATAGCTTTCACTGTTGTCGGGCCTCAGGAGCATATCTTTCAGTGATCTTCCACGTTTGAACCCCACCAAAGGTGACACACAGGAAGCAAAAGGTAGTGTTTTGTCACTCTCCAAAATGTCCCAATGTTCCCTCAAGATATTGGAGAACTGTAGCTTCTCAGGTGAGAAGATGGTGGTAAAGATCATCTTCTTCTCCTCACCCTTATCCCTCTCCATCTTCATAAGTGCCTCTTCCTGTGTAAGCCCCGTCGCTTCAATCAGTGATTCGTCAAGATGTTTAGAACCATACCCACGGTCCATGAATTTTTTGTACATTTCCTGTAGTTGCTGTTCCTTCCTTTGCTGGTTACTGTTGTTGCGTACCACTCGCTTAAACTGTGATCTTGCCAATGATTTTTTCAAACTGGGAGGATGGCAGCTTGTAGCATCCAATAGTGAGTTCCTGTCAGTTTCCTTATAGTATAAGGTTGTGCTGATACCTGTGTTTTCCTTAAAGATCCTGAGATCAAGGAAGTCGATGGTATGTAAATCATAGGTCATCTTCAACTGTATATGTGGATTCACCTTGTTTAATTCTGCATACCACACCAGTAACTCATCCTCTGTACCACACCAGATAAGGAAGAGATCATCAATATAACGTCGGTATAGCCGTATTCTGTGATCACCAAAGGCAGTAGTTGCGACCGTTTCGAAGTGGGCCATAAACAGATTCGATCTTATGCGAATCTGTTTATGGCCCACTTCGAAACGGTCGCAACTACTGCCTTTGGTGATCACAGAA